>NW_021963227.1:0-141868 GCF_901765095.1 Microcaecilia unicolor
GGCCAAAGGTAGTAGGCAGTAGAGTAGGTCATTTAAATTCCCTCCCTCGCCTAAAGACCCAGCATTTCTCCCATCAACTCAAGGCTGGCAGGTAGGAGGCCACTTAATAGCAAAGCTTCCTCTGCACCACAGGATCAGTCTCATGATATCAGCCAATGTCATAAGGCTAGCCCTGCGCAGAGCTGCCAAGTTACCAATTCCAGGAGGGAAACATTTTGGGCGGTCCTGATTTGAAACCAGTGCAGTATTTGTAGTCCATGATTCTATCCATTGAAATCAATACTGCAGGTCCCATAATGCACCAGGGTGAGGTTGACAGAAATCCAGGACTGACACTGTTTTTCTACATGATTTAAAAAAAAAAAAAAAGATTCTGCTGTAACCAAACATGAGGTCCTTCTTGGAGTGTTGATGTTCCCTAGTGATGTCATCAGTCTGTGCCCAGTGTCAGTCCTGGATTTCTGTCAACCTCAACTAAGCATTTAGGGGGAGTGCCAGCATCTGCAGATGATGTGCGCCAGACAACGTAAGTACTGATGAGACAGCCCAGTGGGTCTTGCACAGGAGATCTCTTCAGCTGCTGGGGTTCGGGCATCCCTGCCACCAAAGGTATGGCTTAATGTGGGAGGGGGTGCAGTGGTGAGGGGTGACAATACTTGGCCTCCTCAGTTGCCCCCACCCAAATGGACTTTGGCTACCCTACTGGGGGCTTGTTACTTTGTCATATGCTCCTGGCATCAAAATATCTCTTTCTAGTGCTGGAAAAGAGTAAGGAATTTGGGTATTTAAGGACTTATTTACTAAGACTTTTTTCCCATTCTGTGTCTCTTTGGGGAAAACCTCAATGAATTAGGCCCTTAGAGTTCCCTGGATGAAGCTCATAATTGTGTAAATGAAATTTAAGCTCTAGTCCTTCTAACTTTTCCTAGGTAAAACGATCGGATTCTTTTCCCATAAACTGCAAACTTTCCAGGAGACTTAATTTATGATTTCACTGCGTGGCAACCAAAAACTAATGGGATTGTTTTTTTCCACAGCTTGTGAAAGCTAATGAACTCCCTGCTGTGTCACTTTGGAAATGCAGTCAGGGTATGGCAAAAAAAAAAAAAAAAAATGAAGAATGCACTTGTTTGTCTATGCGTCATTTGGCAAGCTGTTTCATGTTGTCTTTGAAATGTTGCTAGTTTATTTACTGAATAAGAGATGTCATTGGGGAGACTCCAGCAAGGGATATGTCTTCATGCTAATCCTGTGTCCCACTCCCAAGCACACCACAGTAAGAAAGAGCAGCAAAGTCACTCACAGTAAAAAAAAAAAAAGTGGCTTTGAGCCAGTGCTTCCCAATCTTTTGGAACCCGTGCCCCAGTTCTGTGGCCAAATAAAATTGTGTGACCTCCCCCCACCCTGGAGGTGCAAAATAATGACATACCTATGGAGAGCCTACCTAGGTCATGACCCCAAAAGCAGGTTTCGTGACCCCATTTGGTTGATGGGGATCTAGGGTGTGGGTTGTCATTGGGGGGGGGGGGGGTTGAGTTGTGATCAGGAGGGTTGAGATGATTTGTCACAAGCTGCAGGCCACCTTTTAATTAACAAAACTGCTTTGAAATAAACATTTATGGAAACCAAATGAAAAGCTGCAAATGGCACAGAAAATTGAACTTTGTTGCTTGCACATCCCCACTAACTTCACTTCAAGCCAAACCGGTGAAAAGGAATGGAAAAAGAGACAGAGAAAATAAAAATAGGAAGGTGAGAAGGCCACAGACACCCCTGTTTCAAATTTTAGAAAGACAAATGAGAGAGGTGGGAACGCTGGCTGTTTCACAGTCAGTATGAACCTTTTCAATCATACTCGACAAAGTTTTGGAAAAATGTAGATCCTTTCACATTTTTAAGTCCTGCTGTCTCGTACTGTGATTAACATTAAGCTCATGAAATAAAATTATTAGGAGCTTGTCTTCTCGGGTTTATTTCTGATTAGAAGCATATATAAATCTTGCAAGGGAAGGTAAGATGCTATGAAATTCTTTCTTCTCCCAGGCACCATCAATGACATGGTAAAAACAGCCAAGCTGCACAAGGAAGATTGGATCCTTTAAGGCAAGGGTGAGCAACTATGATCTTTGAGGGCCACAACCCAGTGGGGTTTTCAAGATTTCCTCAATGAATATGCATGAAGTCTATTTGCATAGAATGGAAGCAGTACATGCAAATCAATCTCATGCATATTCATTTTGGAAATCTTGACCCCCCCCCCCTCAAGAACAGTTGTTGCCCACCTCTGGTCTAGGTGATGCCTGTGTGTCAATGTCTTTCAGCTCAGATTTGCAGTTTTCCGATGAGTCATTCCTTATACACCCTGTGGTAGGGGGTGATACTTTGATATTGTATTTTCAATTGCTAGGGACAGACAGAGTTCCTGTCCTTAATATTGAACATGTCGGCATGTCAAGCTGGCAGCCAAAAGATGATAGCTCTCTAGGGATTTTTGTGAGGCCTCTTCAAAAAGCCAGCGCGAAACAGGTCCGTCGGGATTTCACCCCGTGCAGTGGCGTTCCGAGGGGCGCTGACACACAGGGCGGATCGCCGATGCGCCCGCCCCCCCCGAGTGCAGCGACCCCCCCCCGGCGAAGGGACACCCCCCACCCTGGCGAAAGAACCCCCCCCCCCGGGTGCACGCCGCTGGGGGGGTGCCGAGCGCCGGTCAGCGTCATTGGTTTCCATGCTCCCTCTGCCCCGAACAGGTTCCTGTTCCGGGGCAGAGGGAGCATGGAAACCAATGACGCTGACCGGCGCACGGCACCCCCCCAGCGGCGTGCACTCAGGGTGGACCGCCCCTACTGCCCCCCTTGGTACACCACTGACCCCGTGAGAGCAGTAATGCAACAGCTCACAGCTTACAGCACAGATAAGTTCATAGTTGATTTAATTTGCAACTTTGCAGATAACCTTTTGAGGTAAAACAAGAGAGGTTTTTTAGCTTGTGATTACTTTTTACCGGATTGCTCCAGTACAGAGTACAGTTTCTGGAAATACACCCAGTAGAGCAACGGAAGTATGAAGCTTTTCCTCTTTAAGGACATCAGTAAGTTCCTCTAAATGTGTTTTTTTGATTTATGTGTAGTTTTGTTTGACAACCGAATAAGTGAATCTGATTTTCATATTTAAAAATTGACAGACAGCCACCGGTTATTTTGCACAATATAACTGGCTGTCCGCTAGCCACTAACGGGATATTCAGCAGGGGACAGCCAGTTATCCTCTGCTGAATATTGGTGTATAGCAAGCACTATTTAATTGGTCAGCAGCCATTCTGGCTCGTTAAATAGCACTGAATATCGGGGAGGGGGGGACTACGTTTATTCTCATCTTTCAAAGGGAGTACACGTCTGTTCAAACAAATCTCATCATCTGGTTTTCCACCAGCTCAGAGAAATAGAACAGTTTTCAGAAAGGACGTCCAACTCAGAATAAAGCCATCCAGGTTGGTATGGTCATGTATGTACAAGTATTTTAGAACAGGATCAGCCGACCTACAGCCTGTTCTAAAATATATGTCAAAATGGATGCCGATTTGCTGGTTGTATCCAGCATGAACATCCATTTTACAAACAGAAACGTCCAAATTACGAACGGGATAAAACAAGGGAGACAGATGTCTTTATGGTTACTGATTACCTCTCTAACATCATTTCAAGAATGGGCTAAATACAACAAACTTTGCCTGAACCCAAGTAAAACTGAGCATCTCTGAGTATCTTACACAAGTAGATACATACCTGATATCAAAATCCCTTTTGAGAAGTACGAACTCCCCCTCAAATCACAAGTCAGGAACCTTGGAATACAGTTAGATTCAACACTTACCCTGATTGTTCCAACAGTTGGTAATGGAACCCACGTGGGATGGAGCTATGTGTTTCTTGCTGGAGAAAAATGAATGATGGATAAACATGAGAACACGACTGTAGGAATTTAAGAAGCTCCGTTGCATCTTAAAATGGCTTAGCTTGATAAGCTGAAAAGCTTTGCATCTGTTCCTAGGATCCTTGAAGAAATGTCTGATTTACCCTTGGGATGCCCAGGGTGAATCCTGGTTAATCATTTAAATGTAGATATATATAAGTACATAAGTAATGCAACGCTGGGAAAAGACCAAGGGTCTATCGAGCTCAGCATCCTGTCCACGACAGCGGCCAATCCAGGCCAAGGGCACCTGGCATGCTTCCCAAATGTACAAACTTGGTCGCCAGCAAATTTAATTACCTCGCTAGTTACTCCCATCTCTAAATCATTTATAAATATATTCATATATATGAACCATGACTGAAGACTTCCAATATTACACAATCAATTGTAAAGGCAATGAAATAAAATAAAATAAAATACATCATTCAAGGTGGCATTAAATCATAAGATGAGTAGAACAAGATGCAGGGTCTCTTTCCCCACTCCATTAATATTTTACCACTAACGCATGCTATTCTAACACAGGTGCTATTTTATGCAATGAGACCTAGTTACTAATAACTGGGGTTAACAGTGAAATAACACATCTTAACGGTAGACCATATTGATAACTTCCACCTGCCTCCCAAACCACCTACACCTCTCTGGAAACAATTTGATTGTAATTATAGATCCCTCAAGAGGCAGTGTCTCATAATTTAAACCTGATCAGACACAAATCTGTTTCAACGACAACCACCTCAACACTCATCAGATCCTGCAAAATGGTTCTGTAACTATATCTGATATCTATTAAATTTTTGATACCACCTCAATAAGGTCCAACACATCATCACTCCACTACAAAAACTAGGCACAAACTTGTGCATCACACTCGGAACCTTGCCATACCATAACCGACTAACTCCCAGGACTCAAAACAGCAACAACCTTATGTACTAAATGGCAGCATCCTATATAATAAAACGCACCTCCAAAATTCTGAAGCTGACTGCATGGCTGAGGCATTCCTGCTCTCTGTATCCATCTCCTGAATTGACATCACATACTTCCGGGTTCGTCACAAGCAGAAGTGACCAACCACACGAGGTTTCTCGGCTTCAGAATGTTGGAGGTACATTCTTTTAAATAGGATTGGTCAGTTCCTTGAAGCACAGCCAGAGCTCAGCGTCCTGCACAGTAACGCTCAGACACCAGAGAGGGGGGGGGGGGGGAGGTATCTCTGTCACACACACACACTCTCTCTCACACACACTCTCTCTCACAGTTAATGTCTTTCTCTCTCTCACACACTGTCTCTCACACACTCTATGTCTCACACTGTATCACATTCACTCTCTATGTGTTACACAGTCACTCACACACTCTCTTGGTCACAGAGAGTCTATGTCTCACAAACACTCTCTCTCTCGCACACACACTGTATCTGTGTGAAACACTCTCTTCTCTCTCACACTGTGTCTCACATACGCACTTGCACACACTCTCATTCTCACACACACACACTCTCTCTCTCACAGACACACTCGCACCCAGACACACTCACTCTCTCTCACACACACACACTCGCACATTCACTCACTCTCTCACACACAGTCACTCTCACATACACTCTCTGAAACATACACACTCCAAGGAAAACCTTGCTAGCGCCCGTTTCATTTGTGTCAGAAATGGGCCTTTTTTTACTAGTTATTTATATTACTTCAGGCCAATAAACTACCTACTGAGAAAACAGAGCAAACAGGATTGCTATAGATCTCTACATAGAAACTACATGCTAGCAGAATACCACACCTTTGGTCGCACGCACAAAACATGACCAGAACTAGCGCACTGATGTGGATGCTTTAATGATTGAGAAAAGAGGTTCAAAGAGTGTTAGATTGAGAAAGCCTTGAAATGAGTGTCAGACGCTCTTAGGGGTCCTTTTACAAAGCTACGGTAAGCACTACCACATGCATTCTGCAGCTGAAAAAGGTTTACCGTGGGATACACTGAGGCATCCCTCAGTAACTTTGCAATGTATGTGCAAAACATACGACATCTGGAGGTGGAGAGTGGGTGTTTCTGTGCTAATCAGTTAGCATGTCTGCATTCCCAAGTGATTAGCATATAAGCCCTTCCCACATACAAAATAAGGTGGCGGTAAGGGCTCATGTGCTAATCTTATTGGGGTTTTTTTTTATGACCACGTACTCAAGGTGAAATGAGCACCTTGCTATTGATTTAGAAAATGGAAAATCAGCCATTTTCCAGCTGTGCTAAAAATTGCCTTAGTGCGCCTGAAAGACCAACGTACAGACATACTAAGGCCACGTTTTAGCACAGCTTAGTAAAAGGACCCCCTAATGAGTTAGACTTGCTTCTGTTATCCATTTTCAAATTCCTTTGTTGTTTTTCTACATGATTACGAAAAAAAAAAACTTTCTGCTGTAACCAAACATGAGGTCCTTCTTGGAGTGTTGATGTTCTCTCTGTTCCCTAGTGATGTCATCAGTCTATGCCCAGTAATGTGGCAGCCTTAGCATCAACCTTCAATCTCATTTCCTAGTTCTATCATTAGTATAGACCAGTAATGTGGTTGCCGCCTTAAGCCCATGGAGCATTAATCTTCTCTTAGTGATATCAGTCTGCAACTTGCAGAAAGAAGAGGTTGTGGAAAAAGCGTGCACCATGTTCATTACATGTCAGTGGTGACATAATCACGATTAAAATGTTTAATCGCAAGATTGATCGCAGGATACAAATGGGCACCATCTCCTCCCATCTCCCTCCCTTCCCTTCCCTTCCCCTCCACTCCACTCCACTCCATAAGTACCATCTTATCCCCTCCCTTATGCTCCATGGGCACCATCTCATCCCTTCCCTCTATTCATGATCACCATTGTTTCCCTTCTCTTTCATCCCCTCCCATCTCCCTTCTTTGATCCTTCCATCTCTATTTCCAGCATCTTTCCCTCCCCCTCCCCTGCATCTCTCTTTCCTCTTTCTCCTGCCCCCCTCCATTCACATCTCTTCTCTCTGTCCTCTCTTTTTCTGCTTCCTCTTAATCCAATGGCCCCCGCCCCCACCACGTTCCACATCTTTCTCTCTGTCTTTTCTTTTCTGCTTCCTCTTTCCTCCATTCCCCCTTGCCCTGCCCTGCCCCTGCCATGGGCTGCATATTCTCTCCTTTATTCTGCTTCCTTTCATGCCTCCCACCCCTACCATGGTCTGCATCTTTCTTTCTGTCTTTGGCACCTCTTCTGACCTCTCCTGGCATGCCCTTCAAATGGCACCCCTCTCCTCTGCAGCTCCTTCTTCCTGTTCCTCACCGCTGCACTGAAAACAGTGCTGCTTCTCACCTGGCCGGAAGTGACTCTCTGTAACAGACAGGGTTGCCATATAAAAAAAATTCCCACACAAAACCGCCCAAAACCCGCCCAAAAACCGCACGCACCCCACCCCCAACATCATCAACCCCGCTCCTTCCGTCATCACCCGCACCCCCGCCGTCATCAACCCCGCCCCTTCCGTCATCACCCCCCCCTGCCGTCATCAGCCCCGCCCCCACCGTCATCACCCCACCCAATATGTCAACAAACCCCGCCCAAAACGTCACAAACCCCTTCTGTCGCCATTAGCCCCACCCCCCGCCGGCCGAAAAACCGCCCCAAAACCCGCACAGAAAAAACAAAACGAGCTCAAAAAACCGCAACCCTCCGCCGGCAAAACTTTCCCGCGGCGGGTTGTGGAAAACCGCCCAATTGGGCAGGGAAAACCGCCCATCTGGCAACCGTGGTAACAGAAAGTTCTGAGGCGGAACTTCCTGTTACTGAAAGATGCTTCGGGCAGGGTGAGAAGCAGCACTGTTTTCAGTGCAGCAGTGAGGAACAGGGAGAAGGACCCGCAGAGAAAGGGGGTGGGGGGCACTGGAGTGCTGTGCTGGAAGAGGTAAGAAGAGGTGCTGGCTAATGGGGGAGGTATGATGGCGTTAATGTGTTAAAATTTTTAACATGAGTTATACATTTAACACGTTAATCGTGTTATTAATGCGTTAAATGTACATCCCTAGTTTACAATAAATACTCTCTTGTCCTAGGACTGAGGCGTCAAACTTCCACCCTTGAGAAATGCAAACACCTGGTTTTCAGAATATTGCTAGTCAATATGCATGAGACATCCTTGCATATAATTGAGGCACTGCATAAAAAATATGTCTCGTGCATATTCATGTTGTTTGAAACTGCACGTACTTGGCACTACTAACTCTCTCTTTAAGAGCCCTTCAACTGTAACTACTCCCCTAACAAGGCTCATATATGATTTTAACCTCCACCTTAACCATATATCACATAGAGATCATTCATATGTTTTTTATGTTTTTTATCGCCTCAGCAGTGCACATGACCAACTTCACTCTTTTATTGGACATTCAACAGCACCCAAATCCTCACTGGTGATAATATTTTATTAAACTGTTTCTTTCTTATTACTTATTTAACTGTTCATTTTACTTTTTAATCTCTAACTTACTAATAAGCAATACTTAACTTGCACTGAACGGTCAGACCAGGGGTTCAACAGTGCCCGACATGCATGTTTCGCCCTAAAAGGCTGTGTCAAGGGCTCCCCCTTAGCCGTTCTTAGTACCAGCCTTGCAGTGTTTTCTTAGCAGGAGGAAATCCAGAAAGAAAACATTGCGAGGCTGGTACTAAGAACGGCTAAGGGGGAGCCCTTGACACAGCCTTTTAGGGCGAAACATGCATGTCGGGCATTGTTGAACCCCTGGTCTGACCGTTCAGTGCAAGTTAAGTATTGCTTATTAGTAACTTAGAGATTAAAAAGTAAAATGAACAGTTAAATAAGTAAATGAAGAAACAGTTTAATAAAATATTATCGCCAGTGAGGATTTGGGTGCTGTTGAATGTCCAATAAAAGAGTGAAGTTGGTCATGTGCACTGCTGAGGCGATAAAAAACATAAAAAAAACATATGAATGATCTCTATGTGATATATGGTTAAGGTGGAGGTTAAAATCATATATGAGCCTTGTTAGGGGAGTCGTGCATATTCATTACATGAATCCTGAGAACCAGACTTATCTTCAGCTCTGGAGGACTTTCAGTTTGACAATCCCCGTTCAAGAATTTCAGTTTTACTGAATGCATCAGTCTTTTACCAGTTATTTCAACATCTTCAGTCATTCAACATCTACTCCTTCAGTCTGACAGTTTGACAGTAAGTTATAATTGATCAACATCTGATTCCAGACAAAAGAGCCCCATCCTACTTGTATTGAACCCGAATCAGTGCAGTACTCTTATTTCAGCTACTTACAGTAAGTTACCTGTTTCCTTATTTGTAATAAACAGTTGGAAATGAAGAAAGCAAATCTTCTTTTTAGATGTTTAACTGGTTTAGCTCACTGTTAAGTAATACATGGAAGTACATGTTATGACAATAGTATACAGTATGTATATGAGAGAAAACTGGTACCATTAGAATCATTAAGCGGCTGGCAGAGTGCTGAAGGCCTGGGCACTATTCCCAGGTCTCTCACTCACCGAATCCTTAACAAAACAGGTGAGGTTTCTTTATGGTATGGCTAGAAACTTTATCTATCTGAAAATGACAAGTTAGTGCAGCTGGAGATACAATGCATCGCTCTGACCCTTCCCGAGGACCAAGTCAAAATGACTACTTGCTTATTCTCTCAAAGCATAATAACCTAGTCAGGGCCCCTGGCTTTCCACAATTTCAGAGCCATGGGAAGGGCCTCCAAATCTGCTCATTCCATAGCATTCCTAGGTCCCTGTGGAATCATTGTGGATATCCAAGAGTCTGAGCTGAATCAGGCCATCAAAGTTCAGAGGCACTGTCCTACAACAGTGTATTTCAATTCCCTTTTTTCATTTCCCTTTCTGATGTCTTTTCTCTCCCCTTCCTCCCCCACCCCAAGATGCTCATCAGGTGGAAAAAGGAGAAGGAGAGTGGTTTTGATTGCTTAATTCTCCCATTCAATGTGAATTCCATTAACAGGGGAAGTGACAAATTTTCACCCTCCTTAGTGTATGTAAAGAACCAACTCACAACTTCTTAATATAAACAAAGATATTTATTGGTAAAGTAACAAGGCCGCAGCTTCACTTTAATGGTGATATACAATAGGACCCGAGCAATGAACCAATCAAAATATACAAAAGCGGGAAGCCTGCCATACACAGCAAGGAGCCCATAGTAAACTTTTAACCCAAGTTAAGGAAAAAAAAACCTTACCATGTCAAAGCAGCTAGAGCAAGAGACAGGCCTCGACCTCCATGCCTGATCTGGCAAGTATAGACCTAACATTGACCACCTGGTGAATGTTAAGGCCTACTTCCTTCCTTTGAAGGTGCTCCTAGCTCCTGTACCCCCCCCCCCCCCCAAGCTGTGACAAACAGGAACAACCCAACATTATGCTAGGGTAGGTGGGGTGGGTAAGAGGATGTTTCCGAGGAGTAGGAAGAATCCTGCTCCCAGGATGCCCTGCCTTTTAAAACCTCCCTCATATCCCACCCAGTTGCTTAGGGAAAGCAACCTGATTGGATAATACCTCCCACCAAAAAGCATTTAAAAAAATTTGTATTGATTGCAGGGCTCGAGTCAGCCACAACTTCTGGCCATTCCAATTCTCCTTCCTTTTTTCCCCAAGCCACTCCCAACCTGGCCTGGGCAAGCAAGGCCTCACACGAAGCCCGCCATGGATGCTCAGGCCAGCATCTGGTGAAGCTCCCCCCCTCCCCCACCATTGAGATCAGGATCTGGACAAACCATCACCACTATTCTCTGTCCACTGTCTAATCCAATATGCCACCTTGAGATCCACCCCCAGGCTGTTCAATGGATTGATGAGCTTCCTATGCAGGAGAATATCAAAAACTTTGCTGGAATTCAAACACCACATTCTACTACCCTTGATCTAATTCTGTAGATAAAGGACATTACTCTTATACCCCTCTTAGTCCACTGTTGCTTCCTACTGTCTGTGTGATTCTTTGTCATTTTCAGAGTTCTTCGACAGAATTATTATTATGTTTTATCTGTAATTCCAATTTCTTAAGAAATAGGACTTACAAGTCCACGCATGCAGACCAAGACTGACTCAGCGTCTCCCTCTCAACATGGAACCACATGGATAGTCTCCGGGAATGGGGACCCCTGACATCTCTTCCTTTGCTTCCTGCCAAATAAATGAATCACTACTAATCATAATCAGATGTCTTATGGATACACATCCACTCAGGTTTTAAGGATATACAATTCTGTACAGATCTTCCATCTGTATATTCATTAGAGATGCCCTGATAATTTGAGAGTTAAGTAGATTCTGCCAGATACTTGTGACCTGGACTGCCGGGCTTGGGGGCTTTACTTCCATTGCTTTCAATGGAAGTAATTGAGCCAGCCGGGTTTTACTTCCATTGCTTTCAAAGCAATGGAAGTAAAACCCGGCTGGCTCAATCCGTCCTCTTTTTTCTGGAGCCATATGGTAACCCTAGGCTTGGTGAACCTTTGGTCAGAGACTGCATGTAACATATTATGTTTTTTGATAATAATGTAGGAAGGGGACGAAAAGCTGTAGCTCCACCCAGTGCATTTTGTTAACTATTATTAAAAGACCAGATACCATCCATATCATTAAAGACGGCAAAGCCAGGCATGGGTTTGCCCTGTTAAAGTAGCCACTTGTAGTAGTGCTTCAGAGCTGCTAAGTTACCCAGTTCCAGGAGGGAGATTGTAGACCAGTCTTGGATTTCTGATAAACTCATCCTGACGCATTATCGTGACTTATAGAACTTTCAAGGCGTAAAATCTTGAACTGCAACTACTATGCTGCTTTGGGAGGTAAACCAAGATTGGCCAAACAATCTCCTCCCCACTCCTCCTGGAATGGATATTATGGCAGCTCTGCTACTATCCTTTCAGAAACAAGTCTATAGGAACAATAGGAATAAATCTAGGATTGGTTCCCCTTTATCTTTATAGGTTGCTAGACAAATTCAGGTCTTACAGTATTTTAAAAATAATGGCGGCATCTGCAGGCCTTGCTAACATGCGGATAGGCCCCTGAGAGGACGGGTCAGTCAGAGGAGTGATTTACCCCCCTTTTACAAAGTTGCACGGTAATGCTGGCAGCCCGTTCACTTTCAATGAGTTGTGTCAGCGTTACCACACCAGCAGCTGCTAGCACGGCTTTGTGAAAAAGGGAGAGGGTTAGTGTAGTACCTGGAAAAAAAAATGTATGACCCCCACGGTGCTATGTAAAATATTATAAGAGCTTCTGTTTTTAAGTTTTTACCAATAAATGCTGATAAATCACCCCTGCTAAAAAAAAAAACCAAAAAGAAAGAAATATGTGTTTACTGAATAAATCCAGTGACTGTGACCTCCCCTTCCCTTTATTTTTTCAACCACTCCCTTTACCTACCTCAGACCTGTTGCTCTGCTTTGCACTTTCCTCCCACTAATGCAGAGGCTGAGATTGCCTGCTTAATTGGGGGTAGAGGATGAAGGGGTCCAATTCAATACCAGCACCTGGGATATTTGGGAGAGCAAGGTCCCCATGACCCCAAAGTATGCTCATGAACTAATATCTCTTCAGCTGCCCAAGTTCTTATTGACTGGTAGGACCTCTGGAAGGCTCCTCTTTATCACTGCTCTGGGTGGCAAATATCAAAGCTGGGAGTAGAAACAATGAGTGAAGGGGGTTGAAAGAGTGGTGAGGACAGGGGGAAGGAGGGAAAAAGAGAATGATGGAAGAAGGATGGGGGGACGAAAATCTTCTCTCAACCCCCCCTGCAAAGATTTTTTTTAATGGTTTTATTGATAATACAACATTGTACATACTTGTCATGCCAATTACATATATCTGCTAATTGTTTCTTCCCCTTGGTCCCTAGGCCCGCCCTCCCTCCCTCCCCCTCAGTCCAGAGGTGCCGTCTCCTGTTCTTTAAGCTGTTCATACAACGACCATATTTTTGTGAAAGTCGTTATGGAGCCTTTCCGCTTGGCCATCAGTTTCGACATCTGGTATAAAAAGTCTACTTTTTGAGTCACTGTGCATAGTGCTGGTGCTTCTGCTTGTTTCCAGGCTCGTGCCAGTGCTATCTTAGCCACTGCAAAGTATTGGGTAGCCAATCTATGTTGTCCACTAGGTATTGTTCGAGGTCTGACGTGGAGTAGGCAGTGCTCTGCTCCTTTTAGGTATGGTTGTTGCAACACAGTATTTACCAGTTCTACCACCCTATCCTAGAACACTTTCACTTTCTCACACTCCCACCATATATGGTAGAATGTGCCCCTATGGCCACACTCTCGCCAACATTGTCCTGATGACCCCGGATATATCTTTTGCAGCCTGTCTGGGGTATAATACCACCAGTAAAGTATTTTGAACCCATTTTCATGTATCGATTGTGCTGGGGATGCTTTCCCTCTGCAAAGATTTTTATGTAAAACTTTAACATACTAAAATACAATCCACCAGCTTTATAATTATGTACATTATAAACAGAAGTCCAAGATAGTTCAGATTTGGAAGGAAGCATAATAAACCTCCTTCAATCCAAAAAAACAAAATTGGAAGTGAAATACCTCAACCCTTATGTGAGGGGATTGATAGAACACTGCCCCTCACCCTTAAGAATAGTCCCTCAGTAGTTTGAACCACCTTAAACCACTAGTCCGCCTTAAAAGGAAGTGAGATGGGAGGGGTGATCCAAAAGATATGAACCAGGAAATATAAAAGGCAGGGCCAGAATGGAGTTAAGCAGGCCCCAGAAAACCTGAAGGCACCAGCACATCCTTTATGACATATATTTTTGCCTTGGCGACCTGTGTGAGGTAAGCCAGCCTTTTGATTTGAGACTTGGAAGCTTTGTCCTGAGGTCTGGTTAGAGCCAAACTTGGAAACACAGAGAGAAAAGCATACAACTGTGTTTGGGGTGTGGCAGTCGCATGCCATAGACTGTGGTTTAGGCCCTGTCAGCCACAGGCCATGTTGAAACTTTTCATAGAATTAAGAGACTTTACCTGACTTTGTGAAGTAACAGGCTTCAGGACTAAGGGGGTCTTTTACAAAAGGCATGGTAGCATTTTTTAGCACCACTAATGATTAGCATGGATCATTCCCGTGTGCTAGCCATTTTAAAAATTACCAGAAGGTCACTTACTGCCACCTATTTTGTAGACAGTAAGAGCTCCTGTGTTATCTGTGCTCTTACCAGTTAGCATGCGGTAATGTAGCTGCGCTAACTGGTTAGAGCAGAAATAACATAGAGGGCATAATCGAACGGTGCCAGCCATCTATGGGGCCGGCTCTGCGAAGGGGCGAGCCAACCATATTATCGAAAAAAATGGCTGGCCATCTTTTCTTCGATAATACGGTTGGAGCTGGCTAAATCTCAAACATTTAGGTCAAATGTTGAGATCACCGGGTTTAGAGATGGCCAGCTTCGGTTTTCGGCCATAATGGAAACCGGGCCTGGCCATCTCAAACCCAGCGACATGCAAGGTATTTGGTCGTGGAAGGAGCCAGCATTTGTAGTGCACTGGTCCCCCTCAAATGCCAGGACACCAACCAGGCACCCTAGGGGGCACTTTTAAAAATTAAAAAATAAAAATAAAATTGCTCCAGGTGCATAGCTCCCTTACCTTGGTGCTGAGCCCCCCAAATCCCCCACAAAACCCACTCCCCACAACTCTACACCACTACCATAAGCCCTAAGGGGTGAAGGGGGCACCTACATGTGGGTACAGTGGGTTTTTGGGGGGGGGGGGTTGGAGGGCTCCCATTTACCACCACAAGTGTAACAGGTAGGGGGGGATGGGCCTGGGTCCAACCTGCCTGAAGTGCACTGCACCCACAAAAAGCTGCTTCAGGTACCTGCATACTGCTGTCAGGGAGCTGGGTATGACATTTCAGGCTGACATAGAGACTGGCAAAAAAGATTTATTTATTTATTTATTGGGTGGGAGGGGATTGGTGACCACTGGGGGAGTAAGGGGAGGTGATCCCCAATGCCTCTGGTGGTCATCTGGTCAATTGGGGCACTTTTTTTGAGGCTTGGTCGTAAAAAATAAATGGACCAAGTGAAGCCGGCGAAATGCTCGTCAGAGCTTGGCCATCTTTTTCCCATTACTGTCCTGCCTTCTGTACCCTGCCAAAACGCCCCCTTGAAGTTTGGCTGGCTCCGCGACGGAAAGCAGTTGAAGACGGCCCAAAATCGGCTTTCGATTATACCGATTTGGCCGGGTTCAGGAGATGGCCCGGCCGGGTTCAGGAGATGGCCCGACCATCTCCCGAATTTGTTCAGAAGATGGCCGGCGATCTCTTTCGAAAATAAGCTGGATAGTTACGTAGTAAGTGAGGGCAGATAAAGACCTGAACGGTCCATCCAGTCTGACCAACAGTCATTATAAAGGAATGCCCACTCTCTGCCCCTGACACGCTCCCTACAAAAAAATTAATTAGCATGTGTACATTCCCAAAAGTAACAGAGAAAGTTTGCCTTTTGTTTTGATTTGTTTTTGCTGCATTAGATACATGTTAGCATCTAACTCAGGGTTCCTTTTACAAAACCGAGGAAGCCCATTCTGTTCCCATGGGCTTCTTCGCATTCAGCGCACTACTAGTGGTAACGCAGCTTAGTAAAAGGACCCCTAAGTCCTCTCTCTACTCCATCCACTTTTTAGATCGTGCTGAAAATTTGGAGCTAAGAGACAGAGAACCTGATGGAAAACACTAGAGTAATCTAATAACTGAATTCAGCAAAAGAGACAAGAAATATGCAAATTTTTAAAATATCTATTAACAAATCCTCAGTTCTTGCTCAATGGCAGTATAATATCTGTCAGAACACATCTGGTATCCCACCAACTTGGAGAGAAGCTTCCCTAAAGATCAGCAATTTGATAATGATACACCCACAGGATCGTGAACTGACATCTTCCCAGAAATGTCTCCCCCACCCCAGAAGATGAAGACAGATAACGTAGCTGAAGGGCTTTCCACAAACATAGATACTGCTCAAGTATCCAACCTATTTCCATTTTTAAAATAATTCTTTATATAATTTCAGCAGACACATTTTTACAGATTCTTGCCTTTTCCCATCCAAATCCTTCTTTCCATTCCTATTTGAATATTTAATGCAAAGCAGACTGGGCTGGGAGGTCTTTAAGGCAATCAGAGGGGGCATTCTATTCATCTCTTAAATCTAATAAGCATACCTCCTAATCTTCCTTACGGTCAGGAAACGCAACATAATCTTAAATCAATATTAATGTTTCTGCTTAAGTAAACACGAGCAGCATTGGATAGAGCTTGAATTCTGAATGGGCATGACATTTCCATACACAGGGCTAAAAGCATGTCTCTTGCAAGGGATAGGGGAAAAGTTCACGATTGGGGTCCATTTTCTGCTAAGATTAGTTAGGGACATATTCAGGTGGTTGAGGACAGGAAAAAATTAGAGACCAAGGGGGCATTATATTGAGATAGTCTCTAAACTGAGAAGAGGATTGGTGGTGGCCAACAATCCATCTTTTGGAGCAACAGTCCCACTTGCTTTTGGTTTACAAAAATGCCATTGTTTATTTTTTTTCTAAAAAGGAAAGGACTTTAAGAGGTTTTCTTTTACCTTGACCCAAAATATAACTCCAATAGCTTTTGAGTGGTGGCCACCAAGAAAGTGGCCAGTGCCACTCTTTCTTTTTAGGAAGCCAATTTTATGAATGCTTTCTGGAGAAAGTACTCCGAGTCTGATGCATTTCTAAAGGAGTCTAGCACATTGTGCATATACTAAACACAAGGCAACACATATAGGAGGAAATTCTATATTATTTATTTATTTTATTTGTTGCATTTGTACCCCACATTTTCCCACCTATTTGCAGGCTCATTGTGGCTTACATAGTACCATCAAAGGCGTTTGCCCAGTCAGTTGATAACAAATACAAGGTTGTATAGTGATCGTATGAGGGTCAGAAGGGATGAAGATTGCGTGTTGTCCAGTACGATTATAGTCATGCTGTGTTGCTGGGTGAAGAGGTTTATGTGGGGTCTTTGGGGTAACATAGTAATATAGTAGATGACGGCAGAAAAAGACCTGCACGGTCCATCCAGTCTGCCCAACAAGATAAACTCATATGTGTATACCTTACCTTGATTTGTACCTGCCTTTTTCAGGGCACAGACCGTACAAGTCTGCCCAGCAGTATTTCCCGCCTCCCAACCACCAGTCCCGCCTCCCATCTCCGGCTCTGGCACAGACCATAAAAGTCTGCCCTCCACTATCCTCGCCTCCCAACTACCAACCTCTCTTCCCCCACCTGCTCCGCCACCCAATTTTGGCTAAGCTTCTGAGGATCCATTCCTACTGCACAGGATTCCTTTATGCACATCCCACACATGTTTGAATTCCGTTACCGTTTTCATCTCCACCACCTCCCGCAGGAGGGCATTCCAAGCATCCACCACCCTCTCTGTGAAAAAAACGTCCAGACATCTTTTTTGAGTCTGCCCCCCTTCAATCTCATTTCATGTCCTCTCGTTCTACCGCCTTCCTGCTAATACCCTATCTTTCCTATCATTAATTGTAGTTCAGTTTCTCCCGCCCTACTCTTTTTTCCTGTTCTCCTCCTTTTTGACTATTTTTCTCTTTTCAGAATTGTAAGCCACATAGATATGTTTTTATTTGACTTGCGGGATAGCAAGACTGGAATAAATTTGGATTATAGTCTTGTTTTTTTCCATGTACTGTCCCATTCTCCAATATACTAAAACCTTCTTGGTGACACCAGGCTTTGAGTCACTTATTGAAGTTCTCTGTATTTTGTAATCTTTAGAACACAGTGTACTAGGTCTCCATATATCTACAGAAGACAAAGATAATTGAAAACATCTCTAAGTTAAATTTTCATTAGCAGACTATCATGAGCTAGATGTTTAAAAATTATTTTCCAGTTCACAGTAAACCCCCCCCCCCCCCCCCAAGGAACAGCCAATTCTAGGTAACCCCAGAAGTGAGGAAAGGTTACAGTGGAGTAAAAGTCAGAACTTGATTCCTTTTCCACAACTGCACACAGACATCAATAGCAGCTTCTTAAAGATAGTTAGCTGACAGCTCCAAAAGCTTTCAGATGAGTGTCTTCCTTCTATTCCACATAGTTTGTGCCACTGTACATCATAATAGGTCAGATAATTAAACTCCTAACGACCAGGTTATGCTGTTGCTACACTGTTCAGGTCACACAGAGCACCCTGTCCTCCATCCAGTTCTGTAAAAGGGCACTTCCTGATCAGCATATGATTTGGACTACTTCAAAAAGTTTGTCCCCACTCCTGCTCCCCCACTCAAACTAAGCTCATTCCTCATTACTGAAGTTGCAACCTTAGAAGTAGGACCCTACAGATGAATTCCACAGCAAGCTAGTCTGATGTAATCTTTGAAAGGCCATTAATTTTCCAGATTTGTCTTATAGAAACAGAGAAAATGGTGGCACATAAATATAATATGGCCTACCTATACCAACTATTAATCTCTGCTACCACTTCCTCTCCAGGAGAGATTTTCTGTGCTTGTCCCATGCTTTTTTGAATTCTAGTGGTCAACCACTCCTGAGTCAACCCCCTTTCATCTTCATCCTATGCTTCCTCGTTCCAGAGTTTCCTTTTAACTAAAGGAGGCTTGCCTTCTTTGCACTTATGCCACTAAGATATTTAAATGTCTAACATATCTTTGCTCGCCTGCCTTTCTTACAAAGTATACATGCTCGTATCAGGGGCGTAGCCAGACAACAGATTTTGGGTGGGCCTAGGCAAGACTTGGGTGGGCACCAAGTGTTCTCCCCCCCAAAAAAACAAATGATCTCAGCTGGTGGGAAAGTGCTTCTTTCCACCTTGGCAGCAGGCATGCACTGAAAACTGAGCATGTGCAGGTGCTGTTGTCATGGAGAGTAGCATTTTCGTTACCATGAGGGGAAAATCTTCAGCTGGCGGAGCTTGGGATTCCCACCAGTTAACACTAAACATGTGCTACTGTTGGGTGGGCCTGAGCCATAAATGGGTGGGCCCTGGCCCACCCAAGCCCACCTGTGGCTACGCCACTGGCTCGTATCTAAGTCTGTCCCCATTTTAGTAGTCACCCTGTGGTCCAACTCCATCCTGGGTTTAAAAAAAAAAAAATCTTTAAGGCGTGGTCTTATGTAACACTGTGAAAAGTACACCAAGAAGTATTCCAAGAAGTCAGTGTGCATGTCCCTTAAGTCTATCCCATTGAGCAATGGATTATAATTGTCCATAGCCAGATAAATCATCCATAAGATGTCTAACAGGAAGAATAGACAAAGATAGGGGTGGGGAGAACAACCACAGCATCCCACTCACCTGTTACAAGTGAAGCAGACTTTAACAGGCAAGGAAACCAGCCCATTGTGATCCAATTCATGTTGTGGTTTCTTTACATTCTTCCCGGTTTCCTCCTTCCTCCTCCTCTTACTAGTACCTGAAAAATTAAAAAGCACATTTTCCCAAATCTTATTATCTTTTGGTACAATTATATCACTAATTCAGGATTGTACCTTTTCGCACATCAAAGGAAAATTGTCAATTTCATTCTGATCAAAAATCAGGTGGATAGGTAAACAAACAGTAGCTTATTCTCAACTTAATATGCAGTAAATGTCAGTGAGAAAAGAACTTTTCCGTATCATTTTTAATGAAAATGAACTTTTAGTTTGTCAGTAGTAAATGTAATGGCCACCAAAAAGACTGACTTTAGGGTCACATCCTTCTCCCAAGCTCGCCTCAGTGGCTCGAAGGGCGAACACTGAAGGGCCTTTAAAACTAACCCCAGGTTCCAGGCCAGACATGGAGACCGCACGGGAGGACGAAGTCGAAGCACCCCTCTAAGAAACCGTGCCACATCCGGATAAGCAGCCAGGGAGAGGCCAGCCTCCTTCCCCCGAAAACATGCTAAGGCTGCCACTTGAACATGCAGGAAATTATAGGCCAAGTCTTTTTGTAAACCATCCTGCAAAAAGTCAAGTATCGGTGAGACAGAAGCCCGCATGGGTGTAATCGCTTTAGAAGCACACCAAGCCTCAAACTGGCACCAAATCCGAGCATAGGCAACGGAAGTGGAACACTTGCAGGGCTGAAGGAGAATGGAGATGACCTTGTTGGAATAGCCCTTGTCTCTCAATTGCGCCCTCTCAATAGCCATGCCGTAAGACCAAAGCGGCAGGCATCCTCCATGGTTACCGGCCCCTGTGACAACAGGTTCGGTACCAAAGGCAAAGGAAGGGGAGCCTCCACCAGCATCCGACGGAGGTCCGCATACCACGGCCGCCTGGGCCAATCCGGAGCAATGAGAACCACCTCTCCTTGATGTAGCCGAATCCGCAGGAGTACTCACCCTATCAAGGGTCATGGAGGGAACACATACAGGAGGCCCTGAGGCCAGGGTTCAGCCAAGGCATCCAGCCCCGTCGAGTGAGGATCTCTCCATCTGCTGTAAAAGCACGGGACTTTGGCATTTGCGCTTGACGCCATAAGATCCGCTATGGGCGTCCCCCATTTGGCACAGATCTGAAGGAACACTTTGTCTGCCAGTTCCCACTCCGCTGGGTCGATTTGATGCCTGCTCAGATAATCGGCTTGCACGTTGCTCTGACCTGCAATGTGAGCTGCTGACAAACTGCAGATGTAGCTCGGACCAGTGGCAAATCTGCGTGGCCTGCGCGGCCAGTGCTCTGCACTAAGTGCCGCCTTGTCGATTTATGTAGACCACTGCTGTTGTATTGTCCGACAGAACTCTGACAGCCAGTCCTCCCAGGGTCAAGTAAAAGGCCAGAAGCACCTGGAATATCGCTTTCAACTCCAAGCGATTGATGGACCACTCCGACTCCTCGGATGTCCAGAGACCCTGGGCATGCCTTCCCTGGCAATGTGCTCCCCAGCCCTGCAGCTGGCATCTGTTACCAGCAGGCACCAATCGGAAAGCGCTAGCGGCATTCCTCGCTGCAGCATGCTGTCTGAGAGCCACCACTCCATACTGAGCTGGGCCGCAGGGAGCCACGCGAGTCTGCGCTGGTAATCCTGAGATATTGGAGACCATAGTTGAAGCAGGGAACACTGCAGATGTCTCAGGTGCGCTCTCGCCCATGGCACCACTTCCAAGGTGGCCGTCATCGACCCCAACAGCTGGACTATGTCCCAAGCTCGCAGGCGAGGCATCCTCAGGAGCAGATTCTGAAGCTTGCACCACCTTTGCTTGGGTAGAAAGACAAACCCCAAGGCTGTGTCGAACCGGACCCCCAAATATTCTAGAGATTGAGAAGGGGTCAGGCGACTTTTGGGTATATTGACGACCCAGCCCAGAGATTGAAGTACTGAGATCACTCTGGCTGTTACATGATGACTCTTCTGCAGAGTCCGCTCTGATTAGCCAGTCACCTGAGAAAGGCAGCTACTACCACCATTACCTTGGAAAAGGTTCGGGGAGCTGTGGCGAGGCCTAAAGGCAAGACCTGAAACTGGAAATGTTTTCCCAACACCGCAAACCGGAGAAACCGGTGGTGCGGGGGCCAAATAGGAATGTGCAAGTAAGCTTCTTTCAGGTCCAGAGACTTGAGAAACTCTCCTGGCTGTACCGCTGCAATGACGGAGCGCAGGGTTTCCATGCAAAAATGCCACACTCTTAGTGACTTGTTGACTTCCTTTAAGTCGAGGATGGGCCAAAAAGACCCTTCTTTTCGCGGCACCACAAAATAAATGGAGTAACGACCGTAGCCAATCTCGGTAGGAGGCACAGGGACCACTGCCCCGAGGTGCAACAAAACTTGCAAGGTCTCCTCAGAGCCACCTCGGGACGCCACAAACACGTCTCTCACCGGGGCATTGAATTCTAATCTGTAGCCATCTCTGATCAGGTTCAAAACCCACTGATCTGAGGTAATCTTGACCCTTTCCTCGAGAAAGAGAGAAAGACATCCTCCCACTGCAGGAATCGAGGAGTGGGCCAGCGCACCATCATTGAGAGGGTTGCCCATGAACTCCAGGCCTTGAGCCAGCCGCTGCGGAACGTTTGTCCAAGCGAAAGGAGTTCCTCTGCTGAAAGCAGGCACCTGAAGTGAACCCAGTACAGCGTCCCGGGCGGTACCTTCTAGCTTCACGGAAGCGAGGTCTGGAAGAGGAGGGAACTGCCTGACCCTTGGAAGAAGGCCGCGGCCTATCCTCGGGTAAGCGCTGGGGTTTAGCATCCCCCAGGCCCTTGACAATTTTCTCCAACTCACCAAATAGGAGAAGGCCTTGAAAGGGCAACTTCACCAACCTTTGCTTAGAGGCCATGTCAGCCGCCCAATGCCGTAGCCATAGAAGGCAGTGAGCGGTCACCGCCACAGCCATCTGTTTAGCCGAAGCTCTGACCAGATCATAGAGGGTGTCAGACAAAAATGACAAGGCCGACTCCATCCGCGGTGCCACCTCCGCAAGGGGCTCCGCTCCATCTCCGGGCTGTTCCACTGCCTACTGCAACCAAGCAAGGCAGGCTCGAGCAGCTAACAACTGCGCACAGATGCCCGTAAGGCTAGGCCTGAAATCTCAAAGGACCGTTTGATTGCTGATTCCAGACGTTGGTCCTACATGTCCTTCAGGGCGACCCCTCCCTCTACTGGGAGGGTAGTCTTTTTCATCACAGTCATGACTAGGGCATCCACTTTAATCACGGCCAAGCGTGCCAAGTGCTCCTCACTGAGAGGGTATAAGTGCCCCACTGCCCTGGCAACTTTCAAAGGCCCCTCAGGGTCAGCGCATTGAGCCGGAATAAGCTCTTGGATGGAGTCATGCAAAGGAAAGGCTCGAGCAGGCTTCTTAGTACTTGCCATCCTCGGATTACCAGAGGCGGCTTCGCCCATCACAGGATCTTCAATAGAGAGGGCCTGTAAGGCATGAGAAATAAGTGCTGGCAGCTCCTCGCGGTGGAAAATCCTAACCGCAGTGGGATCATCTGGATCCAGTGGCAATCCTACACCTTCCTCTAGCTCTTCGGACCACAAAGCCCTGCCAGACCCCTCAGAATCCCCACAGCCCGACCACAGGGGGGAAATGGGGGGTGCGCCACTCTCTGAAGGGGAATTTACCCTTCTGCACTTGTCTTGCGGCCAACTGTCTGGGGAAAAAACACCTGACGGCAATCCCGGGCTGGTCTCCACCGGAGGGGAACCAGGTAGCAACGCAGAGACAGATATCTGCAGCAGAGCTCTTTTTAACATGAACGCTTTATGTAAAAGCAACACAAACTCAGGGGACAAAGGCTCACCCTGGCCTCCCGGTTCCAATCCAGGGTAAGCAGCTTCTCTGGTAGCCTCCATCCGAGGCTCCCCTCCAGCCTCAGACCCCTCCGCTCCTGCGGGGGTCGAGCCATGCGGCGCATCCAAGATGGCGCCCGCTGCCAGCTCCACTGAGCGGGAAGAAACATCGCTCGCTATGCTCGGGCCGGCCCTGACGTCTGAGAGCCACAACGTGAGCAGTGCATAACAACCTCCGCAGCCATCGCCGAAAATGGCAGAAAATTTCAAAATGGTGGATTCGTGTCTAAAACGTCCCGATCGCAGGCCCTCCCCGGAGGAGCTACAAGACTCTCTTACC
The DNA here is from genome assembly GCF_901765095.1 of Microcaecilia unicolor. Taxonomy (NCBI): domain Eukaryota; kingdom Metazoa; phylum Chordata; class Amphibia; order Gymnophiona; family Siphonopidae; genus Microcaecilia; species Microcaecilia unicolor. The sequence goes on from NW_021963227.1 coordinate 23,647, forward strand.
TCACCAGACTGAGTCCCAGAGCTCCGGTCGCACTGCACAAACAGAAGCAAGCCTCAGAATTGCAGCGCTAACAAGCGTGTCGTGTTTTTTTTTTTTTTTAACGCTGTGAGGAAAGTTAGAGGCAACAGCTACAGAGGCACTCCGGAGGTTCAGGAGAGTGGGAAAGGCAGGGAAAGGACGAACCAATGTGCCTGCATCCACATAGAAGAGTGTGGGAAAGGCAGGGAAATAGTAAACCTATGTGCCTTTAAAGTGGGCACCACCAGCCACAACACCCCTGCTACAACTGGCCAAAGCACAGGAGCCACCCCAGGCAGATTTCTGAAGGAGCTGAATAAGCTGCATCCACCTTGCTGGGGAGATAGAGAATACTGAGAGGCAGATGGAGCTAACTGGCCAAGAGGCACTATGGTTTTCAGTGCTCTCTATCTCCCCCTGCTGGTAGGTGGACACAACCCATTCGTAATGGATTCATCTGCTTGATGACAAGGAATCCAACTTTTAATGTAAATCTTATCCTAAACTGCATAAACTATGGTTTTCTAATGTATGGTCTCCTGACCAACTGTTGTCCAATACTAACCTTATTCCTTTTCAGGTTTTTTGTCAACACTAATCTTCCTGCCACCCACAAAGCCTTCTGGGATTAACTTACTTATGCTATATGTCAATTTTACCCATCATCAGATGTTCGCCTGAAGTCGAGCTTCTCAAGTTTATGTCAAGCTCTTATGGTCCCTAAATCGGCCTCTAAAGTATATAAAGTTCTCCAAAAATCTAAACCAAACTCCTGTTCGACTCTTATTGCTGATTTGGAAAAAGAGATGAGCTGCTCTCTCTCTAAAAAAGAATGAGATATTTTGGATAAAAACCATTAGATAACCCTTTCAGCTGCTCTACTACAATCTACTTACTTTGTTTTTTACAAATCACATTGGACACTAGCCAAGCTGGCTAAACTATCATGTAACTTACTGGACATACGTTGGTCTCGTCAATCTGAAGTGGGCTCTCTTGCCCACATGTTAGCGCAATGTTGAAACTTATCATACTGGAAGACAATCTGAGATAAACTACAACTACTTTTCTCCCTACGGACATGAAAAAGCCGGCTGTTTATGCAAATATATTTACCATACTGTCTTAAGAATTAACAAGTCCTAAGATAACAACAGTAATTAGTCACACCACCCTTAAAAGAAGGGCGACAGGTCTATATGCGTCTGCTTTTAGATGTGCCCTTTCAAGTAGAATCAGCTACTAGTAAAAATTCAATGAATGCAATATTTAACCTTTCAAAAAAAAGTTAAAACTATGACCTTAGAAAGCTAGTTTTTTATATTTAGTGACAGTCTCATCTTCATCTGTAGCAGTGTATTATAATACTCAATGAGACTTGAGTTATACACTTAATTTCAGACTTTGACCCATCTCAACTGACTATTCTTGTGATAAAATTGTGGTTACTGGTAAGGCTCCACTCGCCAGGTAAAGGAACTTCAAGTGTGATTAGACTGCTCTCTTGTAAGGAATATGGAATATCTTTCTTCTAAGGAACCTTCTTGTGATTAGGATATCTAATTTTTTCCTGTTTCGATTATATCTTGCCTCCCACCTTTTTTAGTGGACTGGTTTGGCTATCACAGTTTGATTGTATTTCCTTATTCATATTATCCTAGTGACGGCTCATTTTTTTGTACAAGCAATTGTTTTACTTGGATTATATTCTGAAAATTGAATAAAAAAGTTAAAAATAGTATAATTACGGGGGGCAAGATGGCGGCTGAGTAACAAGCTAGGAAGGTTGCTCCATTCTTACTTGCTCGTAACTCCCTTTTTCTTTGTTACCGGACATTTCTAAAACATGCCTAAACGGAGAGGTAAATCGTGAGGAGGACCCGCTACCTCCCATTTACCTGGAGCTGTGACTATGGAGCGCTTCCTTCTTCCGGGCACACCGACGGGGTCTGGTTCGCTGCTTGAGGGTTTGGGGAGAGGTCTCCCGCTCCCTCAGCTTGAACAAGAAACATCCTTCAGCCCCGAGATGAGGATCCCTCCTCCTATGCCAGCTGCGGCGTTGAACTCAGTCCGGAGACTTCCAGAGGCGCAGGACGCGACGGGGTCTCCTGGAGCGGGTGCTGGGTCGACGCCTGAAACGCCGATGAATCCTCCAAATAGATCACTTTTGCCTGAAAAACCTCAACAAATTTCCTTGGATAACATTTGGGAAGCACTTGTAAGTTTAGAAACTTTATTTATACAAAAGTTTTCTCAATTAGATAAGAAATTTAACTGTGATAATGAAAAGATTGTTGAAATAGATAAGAAACTGATGTCTTTGGGCAAAGAGGTGGAAATTAATTCTTCAGCAATAAAAAATTCTCAGCAAATTCAATTTAATTTAATTAAAGAAAACTGGTATCTTCAAAACAGAGTGGAAATACTAGAGAATTATCAACGCTCAAATGCTCTTAGACTGATAAATTTTCCTAAGCAGATTGCCATCTCTCCATTGATAACCTTCAAACAGTACTTAACAGAAGTTCTAAAAATTCCAGAAAAATCGCATCCACCAATTTCAAAGATTTTCTATGTAGAACCATTTCGGAAGAAAGAACTATTACAAAAAGAAGATGCAAATGTTCAATCTTTGGACTTAAATTTGACTCAAATTATTGAGGGAGACAATGTGGGCCTGACAACTGCAACACTCAAAGTGATTTTCATACTTCAACCGGATAGAGACTGGATACTTAAACAATTTTTTCTTAATAAAAGACCAGGTTTCCTTAATTGTAATATTAGAATGTACCCGGATGTCTCTAGAACTACCCAGAAAAAAAGACAGGAATTTCTTAAATTGAGACCAAAAGTAATGCAACTTGGTGCATTATTTTGGCTGAACTTTCCTTGCAAATGTGTGATAAAAATAAATTCAATTAAGTATGTATTTTTTGAGGCAAGTTAGAAGTAAAGCTGGGAGACCTGCCTCAGCCATTACCAGAGACCATAGTAACATCAACCCCATAGATAGTTTATATTGTCTGGATAGCTTAAACCGGCCACCATGATTTGATTTTAGAAGTTGGCTTCTGAAATTTACAGATTTTCCTAAAAATGTGGAAACCCCCTGTTAATTGTGGACTATAGATGAGTAATGGATCTTTTTCCCTATTTTCTGAATTGCCTTAAAGTTTATGTTTTGATAATCTTTGTTTTAAGATACTAAATCATCTTTATCTGTATTCAAGATGTTCTTGATGTAATTAAAAATATAAATAAATAATAAAAAAAAAAATAGTATAATTACTACTTATATAAACTGGTTAATTTACTAGCCATTTACTTGCTGATTACATACATTTTTTGTATGCCTTTAGTTTATTGTACTACTTTTATACTATTGAGCCACACAGAGTGTTGAATGAGCAAGCTGAAAATTCAATAAAAAACATTTTACTAAGCTTCCTCCCACCCCCATAGACGAGTGAAAAACCTTTTGTATGTCAGACCTAATGTGACCATCTCTAGGAAAAGGTGACTAAAATCTAAAAAAAATAAAATTAAAAAGTTTTAATGAATACTGTTAGAGCAAACAGTTTGTAATTTAATAATCCAAACCCCATCTCTTTATAGGGGGGGGGGGGGGGTGTGGAGAGAAACAAAACATGTAACTTTTTTAGACTACTTATGGACCCATAATATAAAAAGTCAGTCATTCTGTATCTGCTACTTTAGTTACCTTTTCCCGGAGACTATCACAAATTAAACTAATCTGGTTTAAGGTAAAAGGAGAAATTAGACCTTACCTGCTAATTTGCTTTCCTTTAGTTCCTCTGGACCGGCCCAGGATTGGACTGATGGGTTGTGAACTCTTTCCAGCAGGTGGAGACTGAGAACTTCTGACTCTGGGATAGAGAGCTGCACGGGAACGGGGTTTGCGGGAATCCCGCGGAACCCGCGGGATTCCCGCGGGGATGGAGGCAGTTCCTGCGGGATTCCCACGGGGATGGAAGCAGCTCTGCGGGATTCCCGTGGGGACATGGGCAGTTCCTGCGGGGTTCCCGCGGGGATGGAAGCAGTTCTGCGGTCTTCTCGTAGAAGTGTAAGCTGCACCTGCACCAGCCTCTCATCTACCGAATACCAATTTCTTTGAGTGCTGTCTTCTCCTCTTCTTCTTCCTTGCTTTAACAGCACAAATGTGGAGAGTCTTCCATTAAGGAGGTGGTAGAGTCACAAATGATGACGGAATTCAAAAAGGCGTGGGATGAACACAGAGGATCTCTAATTAGAAAATGGAAGTTATATAAAACCTAACCTTAAATGGCTGCATGTGTGTGGATGTGTCAAGTGATGCTTAGATGGCGACTCTGGCTGTGATGAACTAGGGCTGATACCTGGCAGACTTGTATGGTCTATGTCTCATACATGGCAATCTGGTTTAGGATGGGCTGGAAAGGGCTTAGACAGCCACTTCAGTGGCTGGAAAATGAGGACAGTGCTGGACAGACTTTTACAGTCTGTGTCCCACAAATGAGAAGACGAATAGACTGGAGTGGGCTTCAACGGCAACTCCAGTAGTTGGAACATAAGGATAGGGCCAGATAGACTTCTGTGGCCTTTGTTCCAGAAACACAAAAGAAAGACTATAATCAAGTATATAATATCACACTCGTTGATTTAATGATGAATTGATCATGAGTGTGACTATTGGCAGAGTGGATGGACTGTTCTGGTCTATTTGCTGTCACTTAGTATGTTACTATTAATCCTCTTTGCTACCAGGCTGGTGCACAGACCTCAGCTCTGACACAGGCACGAGAATCAGATGTCACCTGACCTACTGGCACGTGCATGTGGCGACCTCTCAGCACACAGTACAAGTGAATCGGAGACAAGTCTTACATGTGCGCACCAGAGTGTTCCAACTTCCATTCCTTCCTTGCCTACAGTGCTGTGGCTCAAATCCAGAGACAGACTGAGGGAGCTGACTGGAATTTTCTTTTATGTACCATTAAATTCTTACGGGGATGGGTTAAATTTTTGCAGGGATGGGTGGGGATGGGTAAGATTCCAGCAGGGATGGGTGGGGACGGGTAAGATTTCTGTCCCCGTGCAACTCTCTACTCTGGGAGTCAATAAGAGCCCTGGCCATGTGACCCTAGATTCAGTAATTGAATAACAAAGCAGGAAAGAAAAAGGAACTACCTTCTGTACCACCGGGAATGAGCAGCCATGAAAGCACTGCCAACAGACAAAGTAAAAAATTGTGTATCAAGAAAGTAAATATCACCCTCCCTGGAGAAGATGTTTGAATAACAGCATGTTTTCTTTAATTCACTTTTTCCCCCCCACAGAGAAAGAAAAGAGAAATGCACAGAGCAGCTCCGTCCCGGAATGCTCCCACAGAAAGGACGACTTAAAAGGCCAACCTAAGGAGCATAAAATACTCTCCGGAACGATATATTCATCAAATATCAGAGCTGAATCCACGGGAGGGACCTGGTCTGGAGGGACTAAAGGAAAGCAAATTAGATGGTAATGTCTAATTTCTCCTTCCTTAGCATCCCTCCGGACCGGACTGATGGGAAGTATCAAAGCAGTGTTCTTAAGGGAGAAACCCCAGCAACCCCGACATGAGGACCCTAGCTCCAAAAATCGTATCCTGACAACACTGTACGTCCAAGTCTGTAATGTTTAGAGAAAGAATGCAAGGAAAACCAAGTCACGGCTTTACAAATGCCCACTGGTGGTACCAAAAATCTCTCCACCCAAGAAGCTGCTTGCCCCCTTGTAGAGTGGGCTTTTCACTTCCTCCGGAGTCGGCTTCCCCACCAAGAGGTAGGTGGAAGCTATCATTTCCTTAAGCCACCTAGAAATAGTGGGTTTGGAGGCCGCCAAGCTCTTGCGAGAACCTCTAACCAGCAAAAACAGACAGTCTAAACTCTCCCGTGACCTTCAGATGGCGCTTAAAAACTTGCTTTGCATCTAGCTTCTGTAGCTTCCGCTGGTCCGCCGAACTGGAAGAGGAACCCAAAACCAGCACAACCACAGACTGGGAAAGATGAAAACGGGAAACCACTTTAGGAAGAAAAGAAGGCATCGGACACAAAACAACACAGTTTTGAGAAAACTCCAAGAAGGGAGATCAACATGACAGGGCTTGCAACTCTGACACTCTCCTAGCCGAGGCAATAGCAACCAGAAAAGCAATCTCGAGTTAAATCATTAAGAGAATAAGATGACAAAGATTCAAATGGTGGCCTAGTGAGAACTAAAAGCACCAAATTTAGGTCCAAGGCCAGAAAAATGCCCCTGACCAGAGGACGAAGGAGATCGACCCCATTCAAAAAATGAGAAACATCTGGATGACTAAGTATTTACCCTGCACTCTATCTTGAAAGCAGAATAATACCTTCACTTGAATTTTTAAGGGAAGCGAGAGCCAATCCTTTATCAAAACCTTGCTGCAAAAAATCCAACAGCTTCACAAAAGAAGCACAGAGGGAAAATACTGCGCTCAGACACCTGCCTTCAAAAATCCGCCAAGTTCTAACATAATTGAGAGATGTGGAACAACGGCATGACTGAAGCATGGTAGAAATAACCTGAAATGAACAGCCTCTCTTCAGCAGGTGTGCCCGTTCAAGAGCCAGGCCATAAGACAATATTTAGCCGGGTCTGGATGAGGAATCAGCCCCTGGAGCAGAAGGCTAACCTGATCTGGAAGCCGAAGAGGAGAGGCTGACTGAAGATGCACGAGATCTGCATACCACGGCCTGCAAGGCCAAATCTGGAGCCATCAGGATCACAGGACCCCTGTGAGCCTCGATCCTTTGAATGAGACGACCCAGGAGAGGTCAAGGAGGAAATGCACAGAGAAGACCCGGAGCATCTATCCCGTCTGCCTTGATGTCCTTTCTGCAACTGAAGCGAGGCACCTTTGTGTTGAAACTTGATGCAAAGAGATCCATGAGAGTAGTCCCCCACCACTATACAATCAACTGAAACCCTTGTGGAATGAGGGACCATTCTCCCGGGTCGAGGGTGTGACGGCTCAGAAAATCCGCTTGGACGTTCTGCACTCCCGCCACATGTGAGACTGACAGGGCAGACAGATAACTCTCCATCCAGGCTAAGAGTCTCGCCAATTCCTGTTGCAACAGGCGACTTCTTGTTCCCCCTTGATGACTGATACGAGCTACTGCTGTGGCATTGTCCAAAAGAATGTGGACAGCAGCTCCGCTCACTATGGATGAGAAAGCCTCTAGAGCTAGATGAATCGCCATGGTTTTGAGCAAGTTGATAGAAAGGGATGCCCCCTGAAGAGACCAAAGTCCCTGAGCAACTTGTCCCATGCAGTGGGCTCCCCAGCCCCCGAGACTGGCATCTGTTGTCACCACTATCCAGTGGGGTGCATCCAGCGGCATTCCCTTCATCAGATTGGTTCGATGCAGCCACCAAAAGAGACTGTCGTGTTCCTGGGCCCTGAGAGGCAACCTCTTCAAAAGAGTGAGGCAACCACCTGGACAGGAGGGAAGCCTGGAGGGCTTTCAAGTGCACCCTAGCCCATGGTACTACCTCTATCTTTGCTGCCATAGAGCCCGGGACTCAAAGATAATCCCGAGCACAGGGGACGTGAGTGTATAACAAGGCCTGAATCTGGAACTGCAACTTTGTGAATTCTGTTCAAAGGAAGAATACTTGCCGTGTCGAAGAATACTCCCAAATACTCCAGAGACTGAGACAGAATGACAGCTCTTGGAAAAGTTGATCACCCAACCAAGGGACTGCAGAAACTGAACTACCTGAGCTGTGACCTATAAACTCTCCTGATATGACTTCGCCCGGATCAACCAATCGTCCAGGTAGGGATGAACCAGAACACCCTCTTTCCAGAGGGCCACTGCTACCCCACCATCACCTTGGTGAACGTGCAGGGAGCAGTAGCCAGACCGAACAGGAGCGCCTGAAACTGAAAATGATGACCCAGGACCGCAAACCGAAGAAACCTCTGGTGAAGAGGCCTGATTGGAATATGTAGTAGGCTGTTTTGAAGAGGTTGGTTTTTAGTGATTTCCTGACGTTCAGGTGGTCGTGGATTGTTTTCACAGCTTTTGGGAGACCATTCCATAGTTTTGCACTTATGAAGAAGAAGCTGGATGCGTAAGTTGTTTTGTATTTCAGTCCTTTGCAATTTGGGTAATGTAGGTTTAGGTAGGATCTTGACGATCTGACTTTGTTTCTTATTGGCAGATCTATAAGGTCTGTCATGTATCCTGGGACTACATCGTATATGATTTTGTGGACTAAGGTGCAGATTTTGAAGGTGATCCGTTCTTTGATTGGGAGCCAATGCAACTTTTCTCGAAGGAGTTTGGCACTTTCAAAGCGTGTTTTGCTGAATATCAGCCTGGCTGCTGTATTTTGGGCGGGCTGGAGTTTTTTTTTATATATGGCGCCTAAAAATTCAGCGCTGAAATCAGTGTCGACTATGCGTATTCAATTATAGAATATGCTTAGTTGATATTTCAGTGCCGATATCTGCGTTCAGATATCAGCGCTGAAATATCATTGCATCCATTTACGCCAATGAAAGCCTGGTGTAAATCTCAGCGCGTAGATTTAGGCACACTGGGCCATATTCTATAACTATGTGCTTAAATTTTGGAACATCCATGAATGCCCATTTCCCTGCCCATAACCATGTCCCTTTTTGCCTCTGCTTTATGCATCATTGTGCGCCTAAATTCTAATCAGTGTCAATTAGTGCCCATTATTGCTTAAGTTCTGTTATCAGCGCTTATTACTTGTTAAGCCAATTAAGTTATGTGTGGTGGTATACAATCTGTGCCGATTTCGGTGCCTAAATTTAAGCGCATTATATAGAATCCTGGGGATATGGCCCTGTTTTCTAAAGTGTGATAAGATGTTGCAGTTACTGCAAGTTAATGGCCAAGATTAAGGTGTGGGAATTGCAAAGATTCCATATTACAAAAAGAACAGCACCAGAGGCCTCAAAAAAGGGGACACAATTCTTTAATCATACACTTTTGGAGAACAGTCTTCAAAAAGACCTGACACGCATAAAAAGGAGAGCATTTTTATTACGCGTGTGGAGGAATACATATTGCAGCCACATGTAGCATCCAGTATTTCTACTGAGTTTATTTGTGCATTTCCTTGCTACCTTCTTGACCCCTGACGCAGGTGTGCCGAAACATGGCCCGTGTCGGGTCTTTTTGAAGACTGTTCTTCAAAAGTGTATGATTAAAGAATTGTGTCCCCTTTTTTGAGGCCCCTGGTGCTGTTCTTTTTGTTGTTTGGCCTTTTATTGTACTTTGCTCCCTCTCTCTGCTGTACCAAAGCTTTCATATTAACAAAAAACTCAGTTCATGTATCCAAAAGCAGCCACTCCAGCTGAAACCGTACAAACCTCCATATAACTGTAGGCTCAGCTCATTCCACTCACATTTTCACTGCTCATGAAGAAATCAACAGTGAGTACAGGGGGGAGACGGCAAGCATGTGTAATGGGGAGAAGGAGGGAGCAAAAGACTGCAAGGGGAATGGAAGAGTAGCCTAGTGGTTAGTGCACTGGGAACCCTGGTTCAAGTCCCACTGCTACTCCTTGAGACCTTGGGCAAGTTACATAACCCTCCATTGTCTCCAGTACAGACTTAGATTTTAAGCTTTCCAGGAACAGCAGGGAAATACCTCTACCTGAATGTAATGTGGCTTGAGCTACCTTGAAAAAGGTGTGAGCTAAATTCACAGAAATCTTCATGAATAATCATAAATTTGTCAATGGCATGTAGTAAAGCTTTCAGCAATCGACTGGTAGAAGAAATCAAGAGTTCATTCCCATATTAAAAAACAAACAAACAACAACCAACCAATATATATTAAAAAACAAACAAACAACAACCAACCAATATAGGCCATGTTTCACTGGAGAATAGGCTTCATAAAAAAAAAAAAAAATTAGAGGTATATAACATTACTCAACAAACACACAAAACAAAAATATCACAACTCGCTACCAAACACCATACACATGTATAATAGGGAGGCATATTTTCAAAGCACTTAGCCTCCCAAAGTTCCATAGAAACCTATGGAACTTAGCCTCCCAAAGTGCTTTGAAAATAAGCCTGTTTATGTCACAACCCATCCAACACATACTTGAGCAGCCAATCAAACTACAACTTATAGAGAGAAAGGTAACAATCAGAGCCCAAAATATAAATTCCCATTCATAAAAACCCACTCATTCAATACACTTGTTTAAACTACTAGGAAGCAAAGTATTAAGAACGCAGATCCACTGTTCACATTAAAGCATCTCCCAATTACAGTCAACTGGGACTCTGAGATTGCTTTATCTTGCAAGACATCTTGGATAAGTACTTGTTGAAAAATAAAAACTTTTAAATGTGTTTGTGATTTTAATAACTGCCCTTTAGGATTTAGATTTCAGGGTGTGTCCTTTTTGGGATCTGTGGTCTTTTGTGTTAAAGGCAATATTCTTTTACTCATGACACTTTCCAGATAATATAATAAACACATTCACAATTTTATTTGAAATATTATTGTTCACGGCCTTTTTATACTGAAATACTAGAACTGTATAGTTTTGAAGGGTACTGCTCAGATAGACAAAGAAATTCAATTATATGACCAACTGTTTTGAAAGAGGAATGCTGGTTACCCATATCTCTGCATACTACATTTAAAATTCTTATGTTGGTACATAAAAATTTCTATTTAGGTTTATCACTTTATCTATCCTGACTGACAATCTCACGTACTTCAGCCAGAACAGTTAGATCAGTCTAACACAATACATTGATTTAGACTTATACATCTCGATATCACACAGACTTCAAGATTTAGAGGTATAAATCAATGTAGGTTACTCAGGGGGGGAAGTTTTCAACGTAAGCTACCATTAAGATATGTCATTTTACTGTTTCCAAAAAAGTAGCGTGATCAACATGACACTTCCAAGACACCATGGAGGCGAGTAAGAGATAATCAAACTTTATTAAAAAATGTAAAAAACTTAATTTTTTTACATTTTTTTTAGAAAGGTTGATTATCTCTTACTCGCCTCCACGGTGTCTTGGAAGTGTCGTGTTGATCACGCTACTTTTTTGTTTTTTTATCTTTACCCATGTAGCGGATCTAGTTTCTCCACTTTTTTTTTTTTTTACCAATTTTACTGTGAACCCCAGTTATTAGTATCGGGATCTGTGCTAAACTAGCACAAGGTAGTGGTAAAAGCACACATCTTAATGGTAGTCCATGTTGATAACTGCACTTCTTAGTGTCACAGCCCCAACTCTCTGGAATCAGTTACCTTTACAATTACGACTTGAGCTGTCCTTCCCAAAACTCAAAGACTGGACTAAAGATATAGGGGTCCTTTTACTAAGATGCGGTAGCAGGTTTAGAGGCCATTTTAGCTTTTTCTTTTCTGCACTGTTCCTTCTGTCATTAAAAAAAAAGCTAACTATAACCCTGAATTCCCTGATGCAGTTGGACTAGCAAAACGTAGGGCTATGTCGGATTGATTGGATTGGATATTTAAGCTTCTAAAAAAGAACAAAAAAAAATCTGAAATAAGTACTTATTTTGGAAATTGTCATTTTCTGTTGAAGATATTATAAATGTGATGGGATTAGTAAGAATATAAAAAAGGGAAAATAAAGAAGCTATTAGCTTAACAAAATGTTTTGAAAAAATACTTTGGACTGATAAAGAAAATGGGTGAGAACATTGGAGTCAAGAGAAGCAATTGTATGTTGAGATTCTAGTTACCTTCTGCTGGTCCTTTTATAACATTTAAAAGAATTATATTGAAAAAAAAGTACTCTTATACTGTGCTTGATATATTGGAGTTTCTTGCAAAGTATATTTTTCTACACCAATTAGTAATATTCACTAGATTGATGCATCATGGAACAGGGGCTTTATCAGGGCCAGTGTTAGACATACAGAAGCCCAGGGCAGAAACTGGGAAGGGCCCCCCCAAAGCCTGGCTGCAAACTATGCCTTCTGGGGCCCCCTATAGCATGGGGACCCTGAGCAATTGCCCTGTTTGTCACCCCCTAATGCAGGCCCTGGGCTTTATCCTGTGTGGCTGTACAATGCAGTGTACTGCTCCAGAAATCATGAATAGTTATTCTGTCCAGAAGGATGATGGAGAGAAATTTTTCATGAAGTATCTTTGTTTATATTTTGTCTGATTTCCACCCGACTCTTTCACAAACTGCAGGAGTCCCTCTCTCCCTGTGTGATAGTAGTACAGAAACTGAGGAAGCCCCTCTTACTGCCTTGACGTGAGCGCACATTGCGTGTATACACAGGAATTAGAGTCGCTTTGCTTTAATGAGTGATGGCACTAATTTTTTGTATTGTAATAAAATCTCAACATGAAGCCAGATCAGAACAAATTGATCTCCATGGCTCCTCTGGTAGGATACCTGGGCTACTAGCCAGTCATGGGCATAGTTCAGCCATTCTTCCATCCCTGAAGAATTTTATTAGTTTAAAAAAAAATGTAAAACCCAGTAGTGTTTTATTTATTTATTTGGTACTTTTTGTACCCCGCACTTTCCCACTCATAGCAGGTTCAATCCGGCTTACATAGTAGTAAGATTTTTAAAAAGTATAATGGAGAGATACAGTGTTGCTGCAAATGTTCCATACCACATAAAAGAATCTTTTGATGGAAGTGGGATGAGGTGTTTCATGCAGAGCCAGGCAGTGAATGACCTTGAATGTTTCCACCACTCCCTAAGTGTAGGCTGCGTCTTCTTCTGGTAGAAGATTACACGGTTAAGATATTCCCATGGGACTAAACTGGTAATCATCTTATTCCCAAACCTCTCCAGTTCTGCACACACTAAGAAGAGTGTTTAAAATAGACTTCTAGAAGTTGTGCCTTCCTGGCATTAGGGTAATTAGACCTCATTTGAAAAAAACACATACTTTGGCTAAAGGAAAAAAAAATGACAGTATTGCAGTAAAACTCAACCAAATATTAGCTAGCTAGATCATGTCTCTTCTTCCCTCCCTTGCACCCTCCAAGTTAAACATTTCTGAATAGGAGGTAAAATTTGCCCACTCTCTATGATATCTACGTGTGACAGCTTTGAAAATCACACTCTAAATCTGCACTTTCTTGGGCGGCCACTGTACAGGAGGCAGAGGGCACTGCATTCCGTGTAAGTGGTGGCAGATTCTATTTTCTCGCTGGGAGAGAAACCTGTATTCGTTGAAAATTAGTTAGACCTCATATATCATGCAATTTCTCCTTATCATCCTGGAGATTCTATCCATGATATCCTAGATTGTGACATCATAGTTCATTATGATATCATAAACTCTGGGCTGTGCCATCACAGGAGGAATCAAACATATAAACGGCGAGTGACCGAACTCACTCGCAAATGCGTAGTAAAGACCCTCTCCCGCCCCCGCGTCAATATGTGATGATGGGGGCGGGACAGAGAGGGTCTCTACTGCGCAAGGGGAGGGACGAAACTGCTGTCGCTACCGCTTCCCCCCCCTAAGGTCGCCGCCGCCACCCACTCTCCACCCGGGCCGGCCATTTGCTCCGCTATAGAAACAGCGCGGGAATGGAGCACACAGCTCAGCTGAGCTGCCGTCGGCCTTCCTTCTCTGCCTGTGTCCCGCCCTCGCCCACGAGGGTGGGACACAGGCAGAGAAGAAGGACGGCAGCTCATCTGAGCTGTGTGCTGCTTTCCCGCGCTGTTTCAATAGCGAAGCGAGGGCCCGGCCCGGGTGGAGTGGTGGCGGCGACTCCGGGGGGGGGTGTAGCGGTGACCTCGGAGGGGCAGCGGCGAGCTCGGCGGTGGGGGGGGCTTTCAACCCCACCCCCGTTCTATACTAGCCCGTTTTTACGGGCTCAATGGCTAGTCAAGTAGAAACCGCATAGTGCAAAGAACAAGACAAAGGTGACACTTTTTTTTGTTTGTCCAATTTTATCAACATGTGCTTTGGTTTTCAGGTTACAGAGATTTTTCAGTTAGCACCAAATGTGCAACACAGTAAATTTTAACCAAGATATTTTTTAAGAACATAGTTTTTTTTTTTCACCTACCCCACATCTCTTCCCTCTCCTCCGCAGCATTCTGACATTTGTGCTCCTGTCTCTGAACTCTGTCCCTCCCTGGTGTACTGTACAGGCATCCTTGGCACCTGCAACGATTCATTCTCATTACTTGTGCCGAACCCACAAACTTCCATTTGCTGCATGCTACTGTCGCTGACATCATTGCCTGTTTCTCGTCTGCCATAATACGGCAAATGGAAGCCTGTGGGGCCTGTGCAAGCAGCGAGAATGGATCGCTGCAGGTGCCGAGAACGCCTGTATTGACATTGAGGAGGGACAGAGACAGGATCGCAGATACTGGGATGCCGCAGAGGAGAAAGGGGAAGAGAGCAGTGTGGTGCTGCCGCTAGGTGGGCCTGAGCCAAGAATGGGTAGGCCTGTGCCCACCCAGGCCCACCCATAGCTACGTCACTGGTAACTGGTATATCCACACAGGTTGCCACTGTTTCATGGGAGTGTAGCCACTTTGCTGAAGAGTTACATGTTTCAAGGAACTTCACAGGGAGGTGGGAGGCCTCTACCCTGCCCCATAGCACAGGGCACCATCAAGGCTAAAGCTAGCCCTGATTTTAATGCTATAGTGCAAAGAATATTTATTGCATTTGTATCCCACATTATCCCACCTATTTGCAGGCTCAATGTGGCTTACATAGTTTTGTTAACATAGTCATTGCAGGGTGACAGATCCATTTAATAGAATAAGATAGAAAAGTAATAACGAAGACCACATATTTTTCTCCGGATTCTATATATGGCGCCGATATTTCATCGCAGGTCCAAGATGCGTGAGCAACTAAATTGGTTAATGAGCCATTAACTATCAATTGATCGGTCTTATTGAAGTTAATTGGCACTAATTTGGATTTGCATATGCATCTTCCTGTGCCTTATTCTATAACTAGTAAAAGAAGCCCATTTCTGGACCAAATGAAACGGGCGCTAGCAAGGTTTTCCTCCCCAACACCCCCCCTTCTCCCTCCCTCCGTACGTACCTACCGACCCCTTGGTCGTTCAGACGCCATTGCTCCACGCACCGTACGCCATTGCTCCACCTTCGGTGTGTGACACCATTGCTCCGCCCTCGACGTCATCACGTTTGACGCGAGGGCGGGGCCTGGCGACTTGGCAATTTCGGTGGCTTCACCACCACAAACCCTTCAAACCTGTGTTGAAGGAAGTGACGTCAGTGGCTTCAGAACGTTGAGGGTGAGTTTTATTATATAGGATATCAGGCACCTTAATCCCATAGCGTGCAACTCTAAAGGGAGAGTGGCCAAGAGAGGGGTATGGGGGGGGGGTCAGGACTGTTCTGAAAATTTGCACACAGTGTTAAAGAATAGTGGCACCAAAATGTCATGAGTTGGGCATAGGCATTTACACCAGGTTTCAGTTGGCATAAATACCGGCGCTTCTTACATCTCAGGACTCGTATCCCAATCATTCCCTCTTAACGTGCACAAAATTAATATGTGAATTCAGCCCAGACTCAACATAAATCATGTAGTGAAAAATGTCACACAGTTAAATAATGATAGTGCTGAACAGTACTTAGTTGAAAAGCACTATGGCAGTTCAGGAAGACAGCGTAGCAGTTCACCATTCTCCGACTCAACAAGGAGCCTTGTTTCGCTTCTTCATCAGGAGCTGATTACCGATTGTGTCTGTTGCCAAACTTTCACATATCAGTGTGAGCTTTGGCACAGCAGCCGATGTGAGAGGCCATTGCAGAAGAGGTTTTAATTTATTACTATTATTAAGTTAGATTTTGCTCACACCTTTTTCAGTAGTAGTAGCTCAAGGTGAGTTACATTCAGGTACTCTGGATATTTCTCTGTCCCAGGAGGGCTCACAATCTAAGTTTGTACCTGAGGCAATGGAGGGTTAAGTGACTTGCCCAAGATCACAAGGAGCAGCAATGGGATTTGAACCGGTCACCTCTGGATTGCAAGACCAGTGCTCGAACCACTAGGCTACTCCTCCACTAGCAACATTCTATGTAGAAGCCTGCCCTTGCAGATCAGCAATGCGGCCGCGCAGGCTTCTGTTTCTGTGAGTCTGACGTCCTGCACGTATGTGCAGGACGTCAGACTCACAGAAACAGAAGCCTGCGCGGCCGCGTTGCTGATCTGCAAGGACAGGCTTCTACATGGAATGTTGCCAGTGGAATAGCAACATTCATTCCATGTAGAATCTCAACTAGTAGCAACATTCCAGAATCTCCAATAGTAACAACAGCAACATTCCATGTAGAATCTCAAATAGTAGGAACAGAATCTCAACTAGTACCAACATTCCATGTAGAATCTGAAATATTTATTTAGATTTTGCTCACACCTTTTTCAGTAGTAGCTCAAGGTGAGTTACATTCAGGTACTCTGGATATTTCTCTGTCCCAGGAGGGCTCACAATCTAAGTTTGTACCTGAGGCAATGGAGGGTTAAGTGACTTGCCCAAGATCACAAGGAGCAGCAGTGGGATTTGAACTGGCCACATCTGGATTGCAAGGCTGGTGCTCTAACCACTAGGCCACTCCTCCAATAATAGCTCTTTATTGCTTTTATGGCCAGGCACAGCCTATGGGAAATGTTGCAGCTGCCGCCTTCTTTTGAAAAACAAGAAAAGAAAAGGTCATTTTGGGGAAGGGGGTTGGGGAGGGAAGGGTGGGGGCGATACAGCCTCACAAGAGTGCCACCTGAGGCCCCCACCACTTGGTAGGGCTGCCACTGCCAGAAGTTGTAGCTGAGAGCTCAATCTGGCTAAAGCATGATGGATAGAGTTTGCAAATACACATATCTGTTATAAAATGCTTTAATCGATGTGCACACTTGCGAACTCTTGAGCAGGTGTACATGTCTATGTCTGTATTCAAGGCATAATTTCCGGCACGTACACTAGTGAAGACAGGTTGCTGCCGATATATCTTTATAAAATAACACCTAAGCAGGCACCTACTTGTTTATAAAATCACCCTCCTTGTGAGCATTAATTCACGCATTAACTGGGGTGAGGAATGGACGGGAGCTGGTTGGGGATTTAACTTGTGGTCCAGTAGAGCGCATTATCAATTAATGCAACAGATAATGCGGAGCAGTTAATATCACCTCAATAGATGGCGTTAAGTGAATCTGTGTGATCTGCAATGTCTTTAATCTGATATAAGTTTGTTTCTGCGTTAACTGTATGGAAAGATGGTAGGTATGTCCCCAACAGTTAATGCAGAATATTTGAGATTACCACATGTTAATTTTGGCCATTAGCATGTGGCAACTGCACAGTTTTAATGTGCTTTATTAAACAGTCCCCTTTAATTTTTTTTTTTACTGCCTGATGGCTTAATTTAGACTATTAAAGGAGCACTAACCTGATTAATCACAGCAGCTGCAAAAATAAAATTTGACCTTGTACAGAAATGTCTGTAAATCATAGGAAAAACCCTGAGAAAGTGATTATATGTAAGGTTTCTGTTTTTAGGTTTTACCTGATAAACACACAGAAAAAAAAGTTCTTTCTCCCCCACCTCCCTGGTGCAAAGAAATTGAAGCAGGTGTACTTTTTCCTCCTTCCTCCCCCCACCCCCACCCCCACTGGCCTTGGATCAGTACACAAATTCTTATCAGGTGATGGACCTCCAATCTCTTCCTCCTCCCTCTGGCTATGTTGTGCAGCTGTTCCTGATGGTGAGCTGGGGGTAAGAGAACAGAATATGCAATGGTGGGGGATGGGAGGGGTGGAGGAAACCTGCATTTGGGCTACTAAGGAAGAGAAAATGGTGGGGATGGGCTGAAATAGAAAGAGATGAGAATAGGGTGACAGGGGGGAATGTTTCTATTTACATATTTCTAAAATAAGAAACAAAAAATATTCATCAAAATGGACAACACGGGCATTCGGCATTCACTAGGTCACCCCCTTCTATCCAAACACCACACCAGAAGCCAATTTCTTTAACAAATGTGGATTTATTTAGGCCGCAGCCAGGTCCGCAAAAATTTATTTACTGTAAACCTTCACATAAACAATCATTGGTAAACATCATTGATAAACATCTCCCTCCGAGTACACAGCCCTTCTTGCTTATATTACTACAGGCTGTGCCGTCCAAGCACCCTGTTCCTCCTCAGTGCTGTCTGCTATAGCACGCTGTCCAATCAAATGCATCCCGTACAAGGATGCATTTACCACTTTAACCAAAGCTATTGGCCCCCTGGCCGTCCAAGCCAGGAGACTAGCCGTGTCCATCTTGTTCTGTAATCCTGCCCGCATGCAGGCATAACATTTTGCTCAGTATTGTAACTTTCAACAGGTCATTAACATATACATAGTAACTCACTTTGCCATATTAAATAGAAAGAGATGAGAATAGGGTGACAGGGGGGAATGTTTCTATTTACATATTTCTAAAATAAGAAACAAAAAATATTCATCAAAATGGATTAATTTTAAATGACTAACAATAGAAACTCAAATTATAACAGCAGGCACTTGGCTATTAACAGAATAGCATTTATAGTAAATGATGGTAGATAAAGTCCAAAATGGTCCATTTGATATGTCCAGTAGAGCTTCATCCAATTTAGGCACATGTACAGAAAATTGCTTATGTAATCCAGGGGCCCTTTTAATAAGGCGCGTGGACACCTACGCGTGTGCAACGTGCATCAATTTGAAACTACTGCCTGGCTACTGCATGCCCTGGGCGGTAATTCCATTTTTTTTTTAAATTTTTAGAAGTGCCCCCTAGGGTGCCCGGTTGGTGGCCTGGCATGTCATGGGGACCAGTGCACTACAAATGCTGGCTCCTCCCACAACCAAATGCCTTGGATGTAGCCGGGGTTGAGATGGCCGCTTTTGTTTTTCAGCGATAATGGAAGCTAAAAGCGGCCATCTCAAACCCGGCTATATCCAAGGCATTTGGCTGGTTCGAACCGTATTAGCGAAACAAGAGATGGCCGGCCATTATTTCCGATAATACGGTTATGGCCAGCTGTTGCGCCGCCGCCAAAATAGATCACCGGCGATCTATTTCGCCGGTGCCGTTTGATTATGCCCCTCTATGTAAGCCACATTGAGCCTGCAAATAGGTGGGAAAATGTGGGATACAAATGTAACAAATAAATAAATGACCTGTGGCCAAGAAGATGTGTAGTTTTGTCCATGTGCAGGCAGAGCAGGGGAAGGGTCACTCTGTATGTCGCTTATAAAATATGTGTTACATGTGTAAATTATTCACAAACATTTACGCTTATTCCTAAATAGGGGTAAAGGTCCACAGCTTGATTTATGCTGCTTGGCCCCTAATATTTGATAAAGGCATTTAGGGGCCCTTTGCCCATGCTGGTGTAGACGTGTGTATTGGATGCGCGCAGGTCCATTTTTCAGCACGCCTGCAAAAATAGGCGGGTTTTTTTGTTGAAAATGGACGTGCGGCAAAATAAAAATCAGCGTGTGTCCATTTTGGGCCTGAGATCTTACTTCCACCCATTGACTTAGCGGTAAGGTCTCACGCGTTAACCGGGCAGTAATCGTCAGCAAAAATAGAAATTTTCTGCCACGCTTTTTGGATGCGCGTAGAAATTAGAATTACCGCCCAGGGCACGCGATAGCCGGGGGGGGGGGGGGTAGTTCTAATTTGACGCACGTTGTACACATGTTAGCGCCTACGCGTCTTAGTAAAAGGGCCCCTTAGGCACCTATCATGTATCTTTTTCACATTTGTGATCATCTCTAGGAAAAGGTGACTAAAGTCACCAGAGACAAAAAGTGAGGATTTAAAGAATTCTGTTAGAGCAAACAATTTGTAATTTAACAGTCAAACCCCATCTTTTTATGTGCAAAAATAAACATTTACGGAACTTTAAACATGTCATTTTTTTCAGATTTCTTACGGACCCATGACATATAGAAACTGACCATTCTCAACATTTTGGATCTGCTACTTTAGTCAGTCACCTTTTCCCAGAGATGGTCACATTTCACATTTAATTGTATTTGATACAGGGGCGTAGCCAGACTTCGGCAGGAGAGGGGTCTAGGGCCTGAGGTGAGGGGGCACATTTTAGCCCCCCCCCTGGCGCCGCCGACCCCCACGCCATTTTTACCCCCCCCCCCCGCCCATTTTTTACCTCCCTGCCACCGCCACCACCACCTTTGACCCCCCCCAGCGCCAACCCCGTTCTACCCCCTCTTCCTGCCGCCGCCAACCCTCCCCCCACCACCGCCATTGGGTACCTTTGCTGGCGGGGGTCCCCAACCCTCGCCAGCCGAAGTCCTCTTCTCAGGCGCGGCCGCGTTGCTGATCTGCAAGGGCAGGCTTCTGTTTCTCATGTCAGACTCACAGAAACAGAAGCCTGCCCTTGCAGATCAGCAACGCGGCTGCACTTGAGAAGAGGACTTCGGCTGGCGGGGGTTGGGGACCCCCGCCAGCAAAGGTACCCGATGGCGGCGGGGGAGGGGGGTTGAAGGGGTTGGCGGTGGGGGGGACAGGGCCAAATCTACGGGGTCCATGCCCCCGTGGCCCCATGTAGCTACGCCCCTGATTTGATATACAGCAAATAATTCATAATAACTTGGGGCTGGATTCTATAAATGGCACTCAAAAATGGGCACGGGTAAAAAAAAATGGGCACTAAGCGCTTTCTATACGGGACATGCGCCATTTATAGAATAGCGCCAATTCCCACACCCGAACTTTGGGCACCAGACTTACGCCTGTTGAAACCTGGTGTAAATGCTGGTGCCCAAGTTGGGTGCATTGACCCAGTGTTTGATGCATAACGCTCTTTGGAATGCCTTTGATGTGCTCAAGCCCCCTTTTGAGATACACATTATGGGGGAAATTCTATATATGGAGCCTTAAAAATCAGCACCAGAAAACACACGGTTAGCATGATTCTGTAAAGAAGGAACAAGAGGAGACCTACATTACAAATGTAAAATAAGAGCTTTAAATAGTCTCTACTTGGCCTTCATACATGGAACTGTCAGTGGGTGTGGGTGTGTGTGTGTGTGTGGTAGTTTATTTATTTTATTTATTTATTAGGATTTATTTACCGCCTTTTTGAAGGAATTCACTCAAGGCGGTGCACAGTAAGAATAGATCAAACATCAGCAATAGACAATTACAACAGTAAAAATATTCAAAAACAATACAAAGTATGGCATGGTATGCTATTTACAATGTCAACACAATACGTAATAGAACATTATAGGTGATAGCGAAGGGTAAAGCAAAGATGTAACATATAGAAGGGTAAGAAAGTAGGAAGAGTTAGAAAGTAAGGTGATTTATTTAAAGAAAGTTGCACATTAGGTCAGAGAAATGGTTAAATGTTATCTCAGCTAGGGTAGGAGTGGATAAACATGCCCTGCTGCAGTATATGCAGCCAGAGTACTCCTTGTGTGTGTGAGTGAGACTAACGAGTTAGTTACTTCTTCAAGGACACAAACCACTGACCCTCCAGGCCTGCCCGTAGCAGTAAACTTAAGGGTTACACAGTAACATTCAATTCTTCCCAAGCTAGAAGAAAATTCGTCCAGCTGTTTTGGGTCAAAAATTGAAATTTTTATCCTTTACTTAGACAGAGCCCAAGTTTTCCAAAGTCTGAACCTTCTGCTCTTTAATATCCAATTTAGAGGACTGCTGGGCAGTTGTTTAAACCTGGGGCAGGACAGCTTCAGAAATAATGTTAATATCCTTAGCGTTTTCCATAATCAATGGCTGCAGTGAAGAGTGCATATCATGTGTAATATCCCAAAGTGACTCCAAAGTCATGACAGCCAGTTTAGAAAAAAACCATGATGGCAAAACAGGAGTTGGCTGACTTACTCTCCAGAGAGAGTACTCACTATTTTGGAAGGTAAAATCTTTATAACCTGCAAATAAGTTGCTTCCCATTCAGTTATCAGCTGTCCAGAGTCCAAAATCAAAGCTGCAACAGGCAGGCTCCCTTCCTGAAATCCCGCTCCATCTCCCTGCTGGACATCAGGTGCAGGACTGCCCGAAGCTCTCCACTTCCCAGCTGCGGTAGGTGTAGAAGACAGCATGGGACCTACCTGTACTCCAAACCAGTTCAAAATCTCCTGCTTCATTGTTGGGACTTCACCAGCAGAGCCCCATAAGATCGGTTAATCTTACTCCCTTTGAACTGTGTACTGGGAGAAGCATGATAGTTCATAGCCTTACCACTCCCATTTGCCTGCTAGGTTCTTTAAGAACTTAAGTCACTGCCATGCAAAACATTATCACCCAGATTTCTGCCTTACAGATCAAAACATCCCCATTGGTAGAAGCTCCACCCCCCAGCATTTCATCCGGAGACAAGGTCTACCGGAAGAACTTCACCCACAAGACTTGGAAGTATCTAGTGTATGTCGGACCATACACTCCCACAACCATCCTGCTGGAGGGAGACGATTCTTTTGTTCATCTGAAGGACATTCGCTTGACTGCTTAATTGATTTAAAGAACATAACTTTTGAATGACAAAACTGAGTTGAGGGACACTCCCTCATTTTCCCTCTCCTCTTACCCATCAGAGACACAGGCTAGAGGATGCTCAGAAGTGGTGAGAATTCATGGTTCCCAGAGCAGCGGCTAATGACGTTTAATGCGAGCAAGTGCAAAGTAATCCATGTGGGAAAGAGGAACCTGAATTATAGCTACGTAATGCAAGGTTCCACGTTAGGAGTCACCAACCAGGAAAGGGATCTAGGCGTCATTGTTGATGATACATTGAAACCCTCTGCTCAATGTGCGACAATGGCTAAGAAAGCAAATAGAATGTTAGGTATTATTAGGAAAGGAATGGAAAACAAAAATGAGAACATTATAATGCCTTTGTATCACTCCATTGTGCAACCGCACCTTGAATATTGTATTCAATTCTGGTCACTGCATCTCAAAAAAGATATAGTGGAATTAGAAAAGGTATAGAGAAGGGCAATGAAAATGATAAACGGATGGGACGACTTCCCTATGAGGAAAGGCTAAAGCAGCTAGGGCTCTTCAGCTTGGAGAAAAAACAGCTAAGGGGAGATATGATAGAGGTTTATAAAATAATGAGTGGAGTGGAACTGGTAGACGTGAATCACTGGTTTACTCTTTCCAAAAATACTAGGACTAGGGGGCACACAATGAAGCAACAAAGTAGTAAATTTAAATCAGAGAAAATATTTCTTCACTCAACGTGTAATTAAGCTCTGGAATTTGTTGACAGAGAATGTAGTAAAAGCAGTTAACTTAGCAGGATTTAAAAAAGGTTTGGATGGCTTCCTAAAGGAAAAGTCCATAGACCATTATTAAAATGGACTTGGGGAAAATCCACTACTTATTTCTAGGATAAGCAGCATAAAATGTATTGTACTGTTTTGGGATCTTGCCAGGTACTTGTAACCTGAATTGTCCACTGTTGGAAACAGGATGCTGGGCTTGATGGACCTTCAGCCTGTCCCAGTATGGCAATACTTATGTAGTGGAGGAGTGGCCTAGTGGTTAGGATGGTGGACTTTGGTCCTGAGGAACTGAGTTCAATTCCCACTTCAGGCACAGGCAGATCCTTGTGACTCTGGGCAAGTCACTTAACCCTCCATTGCCCCAGGTACAAATAAGTACCTGTATACAATATGTAAGCCGCATTGAGCCTGCCATGAGTGGGAAAGTGCAGGGTACAAATGTAACAACACCAAAACAAAATACATCCAACCACTACCTTGGGTCCTCATTATAATTATTGATTCATATTTTAGTTGGTCATTGTATTTCTTGCTATTTCTTTAGTTATTTTAATTGAATTCCTGATGATTGTATCAGTAACTATTTGGATCTGTATCCCACCTTGAATCCTGAAAAGGAGAGCTGGTGGGCTATGATCCCCTTGTAGCATAGCATAGCAAGATGATCGGACAACCCGCATAGATAACATTTCAATAGTCTATTCTAGAGAGGATTAGATCTTGAAATGCAGGGGATCTAGACATTTATAAATTGTTCGTAGTTTCTTCATTTGATAAAAAGATTTCTGAATAAGGGATTTAATATTCCCAGAAGAAGTCATTCAACTATTGACCTCCACACTTAAAATTCTAGAACTAGATTCAAGCTTAAAAGAATCAGCAGCAATTCTGAAACTTTGAGGAAACTCAGAATTACAAGAGCCAAACCATACAAATTTGGTCTTTTCACAATTTAGTTTAAGATGATTCTCAAGATCTACTCTTCAATTATTTGAATACAGTGTGTAATACTTACCAACATGGAAAACCAGTTTGAAACGGCTGGCACAGCAAGATAATATCATCAGCATATATAACATAAGATACATTAAGCGGGTTAAATAGAGAAGGGGACAAGGCAGAACCCTGGGGAACACCACATCCAGGATTCCAGCTGCTAGATAACACATCTTTTTTTCTGTACTTTATTATTTATCGAGATTTAGCTCACATCTTTTTGGTATTAGCTCAATATAATTCCAGATGTTGATGATGTTAGAAGAGTGATGCCACATATTACTACTACTACTATTTAGCATTTTTATAGCGCTACAAGTCTTACGCAGCGCTGCACAAACATAGAAGAAAGACAGTCCCTGCTCAAAGAGCTTACAATCTAATAGACAAAAAATAAAGTAAGCAAATCAAATCAATTAATGTGTACAGGAAGGAGGAGAAGAGGGTAGGTGGAGGCGAGTGGTTACGAGTCAAAAGCAATCTTAAAGAGGTGGGCTTTCAGTCTAGATTTAAAGGTGGCCAAAGATGGGGCAAGACGTAGGGGCTCAGGAAGTTTATTCCAGGTGTAGGGTGCAGCAAGACAGAAGGCGCGAAGTCTGGAGTTGGCAGTAGTGGAGAAGGGAATAGATAAGAAGGATTTATCCATGGAGCGGAGTGCACGGGAAGGGGTGTAGGGAACGACAAGTGTGGAGAGATACTGGGGAGCAGCAGAGTGAGTACATTTATAGGTTAGTAGAAGAAGTTTGAACAGGATGCGAAAACGGATAGGGAGCCAGTGAAGCGACTAGAGGAGAGGGGTAGTATGAGTAAAGCAACCCTGGCAAAAGATGAGACGGGCAGCAGAGTTTTGAACCGATTGGAGAGGGGAGAGGTGACTAAGTGGGAGGCCAGCAAGAAGCAGATTGCAGTAGTCTAAACGAGAGGTGACAAGGGTGTGGATGAGGGTTTTGGTAGAGTGCTCGGAAAGAAAGGGGCGGATTTTACGGATGTTGTAAAGAGAGAAACGACAGGTCTTGGCGATCTGCTGGATATTGAGGAAGGGACTAGGGAAGTTTGTACATGTTGTAGTGAAGCCAATAATAAACAGAATTATTCATAATTAGGGATGTTTTTAAAAGCTTGTGCAAAATGAATTTTATTCAGGTTTTCTGATATGCAACACATCTGAATTTTATTATTTTATTTGTAAAAATCATAAAATAATTTTCTGCCAAAACACTTTCTACATCATGAATCAGGTGAATAAAGCCCTCTTGAGATTAGCTTAATATATATATATATATAGAAAGCTGGTGACATCTTATGGAAATAAGGCATATTGCAATTTTTATTTTTCTACTGCTAGGATAATAAATATTTATATTTTTATAAAAAGAAACAGTAAATCTGAGGCAATTTTTCACACCCATTTTAGATGAATAGATAGATAAGTTAGATGTCATTGGCTGAGGGCTTGAGTGGAGGGAAAAAGATTTGGGATTTGCAAATGGGAGATGCTCTGATTTTGTGTGGGTGAGGAAGTGTATACATTTTTATAGTGAGATATGCTACATTTTTGTTTTTTTTGCTATGTACTTTGCTTGTACATTGTCTCAATTACAATCAGGGCTTTATTTGTAGACAAAAAGGAAGTAGAACTGGGGGCAGGGCCAAGCCTGGAAGTGGGGGTGTGGCCATGGCTGGAAGTGAACTTACTCCTACACATGCAATACTCTCTATCTGTGGATAAAAAGAAGCTGGTATGTACATATACTTGGAAAATTCATATATTTAATAAAACTATTTTAAAGAATATCGCTAATAGTAATACAACATTATGAACAAATCTAAGGGGTATGTTTACTAAGATGCGTTAGCTTTTCTAACACCTTTAAATTTAAGGTGTGTTGCATTAGCGTTTAACGCGTGTAAACTATTTACGCGCATTAAAAATTCTAACGCGCCCATAGCGCACCTTAGTAAACATAGGCGTAAGACTAATCACAACAGTACAATAATCTAGACACCAATCCATGCACTGAGCATTGAACTAAAATAAAGTTTGAAGAAAAAAAAAAAGACTGATCAGAGTTTTTGTCAACATTTACACATTTGATAAAACAGCATTCTCCCCAGACATTTTGGGCAGCCTGATGGCATGAAGGAGTAGCTGGATGGGGATGGAGGAATACTGCACAGTATTATAAAAGTTTCTGGGGTCCCTGCTAGCATTTGTAGTACACACTAAACATTAGAGACAGCCATATATTTCTATGGGCATCTCTAGGGTTTAGCACGTTAGCATACCTTTGTAAAAGACCCCCTCTGTTATGTGTAAATGCAACTGCTCTATCTCTGCAAACCCGTAGATATTTAAAGTAAGTGCATAGGTCCAGGGCAAAAATTAATTAACTGATTAAGAGGGGAAGTTATCAGTATGAGCTACCATTAAGATATGTTATATATTACCACTAAACAATACTTATTCGAGAATCTAATCAAACAATACTTCCTCAATATTAAATCCAGACAGTCTTCAGGTAACTCGCGTTGCTGATTGTTGGCGCTGTAATCTTCTGGGCCCCTTCCCCACCCTTTGCCACTTCGGTGGGGGAAGGTGAGAACCGGGCCTCGGCCCAGAGCTTGTCCCTGCTTTCTCCCCTGGCGTTGCTGTCTCCGGGAAAAGTTGTTGCGCTTCCTCCAAAGATTTAATTTGATGTAGCTTTCCATCTTTATAGAACACAAGAGCAAAGGGATGTCTCCATCTGTATTGAGTCTTTAAATCTCTAAGATGTCTTGTGAATGGCTTCAGTTCCCCTCTCCTTTTCAACGTCGCTGCCGCCAGATCTTGGTATATTTCGATGGCGTATGAATCCCATTTGAAATCTTGCGTTTGAAGTGCCAATTTCAGCGCTTGTTCTTTTTGTTTATATCTAGTAAAGCAAGCAATAATGTCCTTTGGCCTATTATTGCGCATAGCTCCTAGTGCCCGGTGCGCTCTTTCAATCTGTATTGTTTCAAGTTCTATCGTTTCGCCATTCGCTTTGAACAGGTCTTGCACAATTTGCCGTATTACCTGTTCACAGTTCTGATAATTAGGGGTTTCAGGGAGGCCCCGGAATCTAAGGTTGCTGCGGCGGCCCCGATTTTCCAGGTCCTGTACTTTATCCAGTAGTTGTTGTTGTTCGCTCTGCAGCCCTGTGAAATGATGATCCAGTGCTCCCAGGGCCTCCCCGTGAGCCTCCACCTGTGCCTCTGTGTCTTCCAGGCATGCACCCAGTTCGCGGATCTCACCCCGCAAGTTTGCTCCTAGCGTTGCCACTTCTGTTCGTAGGGCTTTAAGATCGGAGCTGATATTTTGTAGCCACTGCTGCAGACTGAGTTGCTCCCCCTCAGTTAATTCTGGGGGGGTTTGCTGTTCCAGCTGGATGCCTTGTATTTGAGCACTCCCCACATCTGTTGTGCCTTTCGTTTTGCGCGCGTCTGCCATCTTGGATTTGGGCTTCGACCCAGCGCCCACGAAGGCAAATCGGGAGAGATCCGCCGCCGTGTAGTTCGATTGCATAGGCAGGCGCCGCGCTGTATCCTGAGCCCAGTAAGTTTTATTTCTTGCTCTTGGACCGCGTTTAAAGTCGCAATTTTTAGTTGTTTTCGCCGTGGGGCGGCCGGAGCTCGTCTCTCAGACGTTCATCTGGGTTGGTGACGTCACTTCCTCTTTTAAATCCAGACAGTCTTAAAGAAAGTTCTACATTAATCGTAGCATTATATTTGAATACAAATTTATTTATTTCAAAAATCACTTCCATAATAAAGAAGCCCAGCAATCTTATCAAAACATGTAAGACATAAAAACATTCATTCATTCATTCCCCACATATATAACATCATTTAAAAAACCTTGTCCAATGCTTATGAGTCAGTCCGTGGTGAAGATTACTGAAGTAAACCGCAAATCCTCAAAAGAGTCCAGATTAATCAGAGTCTTCCCATCAATTGAAAAAGCCTCAGTCTTCACACGCGGAAGTCCTTCAAACCTCCTCAGTTCATTAGTTGATTTAAAGTTGGGCAATTTTCACACGTTTTGTTGTTCCACTCCTATAGTGATTATCCAGCCCGACACAAAATTGCATATCAGAAAACCTGAATAAAATTCATGTTTTTGACAAGATTGCTGTTCTTCATTATTATGGAAGTGATTTTTGAAATAAATAAATTTGTATTGAAATATAATGCTACGATTAATGTAGAACTTTTTTTTAAGATTGTCTGGATATATTACCACTAGCCATGCATAGGGTCTCATTGCATAAAATGGGACCTGTGCTCAGTGGCGTTCCAAGGGGTCGGACAGCCGGGGCGGTGCCCCGCCCCCCGGGTGCAGCGCCCCCCCCAGATGCAGAGCGGACCCCCCACCAGCGAAAGACCCCCCCCCCCGTGAAAGAGCCCCCCCTCCGGGGCAGAGGGAGCTGCAGCGAACGAGAGAAGTTAGCGAACTTTGCAGCAGGCGCGCGCCGTGGCACCCCCCAGCGGCGTGCACCCGGGGCGGACCGCCCCCACCACCCCCCCCCCCTTGGTATGCCACTGCCTGTGCTAATAATCTGTCTTTATGGTAGCCCAGGTTGATAACTTCCTCCCTTAATCAGAGACTAACATAATTGGCTTCAAATTTTTGACATCCTGCCATCTCCTGTTCTCAATCAAACCTCCTTGGTTCACACCCACTATAGAGCCTTCTCTCTCTGATACTTCCCGCCTCGGCGGAATCAGGAATTGCATCAGAGAGAAGGTTCTGAGGTCGGTGCGAATCGCTGTTCATAGGCGGTCGGTGGCCCAACTGTTTGGGGAGGCTAAAGGGGGCGGGGTTAGGGGTGGGGCCAGGGGTGGAGCTTAAATCCAGAATTGTCTGATAACACACAGAAAAAAAAATAAATAAAAATAAAAGTCACAATTAATACCTTTTATTAAATTTAGATATTAGATATGTAACATATGTCAAAGAATAAAGTGGTTGCTCAAAGCATATTCTAAGCACAATCGCTCATCTGCAAAACACTATGCACAACTTTGTGCAAAAACACACTCAGAACCTTACTGTACCATAAATATTACACTGGGCAGAACCTAATACACCAATATACCACCCATACGGAAAATGCAAACCGTCAACAATATGAAACAAGGGATCATATCATCACAATTCTCATGTAGAGCCACAAAACACCCTAATTCATGTTTAATGTGGGATAAAATGCCATAAATAAGTAAATAAATATAAACTTTTAATGTTGAGCACCTGATTCTCAAAGTGGACGTATTCCAAACACTATAATGAAAATAAAATGATCTTTTCTACCTTTGTTGTCTGGTGACTTTTTCTGATCATGCTGGCCCAGTATCCGATTCTGCTGCTATCTGTCCTCAGTGCAGGTCAGGAAGTCATCCTCGTTAAATATCTCCCTGGCAACCCAAGACACCTCCAGCCAACCCCCCCTGCTCTCCAAGCAGTAAGGTAAACAAATTAAACCATAAACCAATTTCTACAACTGGTTACACAAGGCTAGAGGGCTTTCACTGCAGCTCCTGCTGTGAGGATGGAGGTAAATCAACAATTTAAACCCCTCAGAGCACAGCAGGGGAGGCTTAGCCTCTCCAAGCCTCTTATACCGGGCGCCTATGTCGCTGTTCACTGCAGGCTGCCTCCAGCAATGAAAACCACTTTTTAAAAAGTATACTTGGGGTGTTAAGAGGCAAGGAAAGATGCTGGGTTGCTGGCTGGGGAGGGGACAGGAGGGAGAAAAGTTGGACTGTGGGGTGGGCAGGGAGAATGGGTTGGTGACATCACTTGCAGCTACAAAAAAAGTGCCGGAACGCCACTGATTACAATACAATACAATCAGACTAGATTTTGTTAAAATAGGATAGATGTGTTTCTAAAATTAAATTCAAATAGAGGCAGGAGGAGGAGGGTGGGGTGGTTTTTTGGAGGTTTGGAATTGTTCAATTTAATTAGTTCAATTTCTTCAGGTGGGAAGAGGGGGGGGGGGGTACAGGGAGGAAATTGCAATCCTTTAAAATGTTTACTTACATTGTTCTGTGTTCATCTTCATTTTAATGTGCATTATCGTATTTGTTTCCTGGTTGATTCAGTTGACCGTTGTTAATATCTTTTGTTGAATAAAATATTTATAAGAAAATTAAATTCCAATAAATGTAGATGTAAGAAAAAGAGAGGGGAGGGGGGAATTGTCCAGTAACACATATATTAGCAGAAGAAGGAATACAAAGCATAAAACATCTACAAGAGAGATCATGAAATGTGCACATAACAAGATTTTTATTTAATTGTATTTGGATTTAGCTCACACCTTTTCTGTAGTAGCTCAAGGTGAGTTACATTCAAATACTAGGTATTTTTTTTTCACAGTGTGTAACACTAGGGGGCGCTGTGCTTATGACAACACAAAAGCCACCAGACACAATATGCGGTATATCGCTTTTATTGGTGATACACATATGTGAACACATACACCAAGATACTTACAGCACCCGCAATTCAGTCAGCATCTGGGAAGACCATCAGGGAAGCACAAACTTCACTGTCTGGACGGGTCCCTGGATTTTTGCTGGGTTAATTTCCCAACCCTTATTCTTCATGTGTTGTACTAGTTGTTCTAGCCCAGAGGCCACTAACTCCTCTGTATCCCCTTGGATTAGTATGTCATCAATATAGTGGGTTAACTCTAGACCTGGTGGCAACAATAGTGCATCTAGATGTTGCGCTACCACCCTATGACAAATTGTAGGACTATGCAACCATCCCTGTGGCAACCGTGTAAAAGTGTACTGCCTTCCCTGCCACGTAAATGCAAATTGCTCCCAAAATTCCTCTTTTAATGCTATTGTAAAGAAGGCATTTGCTAAATCTATCACTGCATACCATTTTCCTTTTCTATTTTGTATGTTCTCAATTAAAGTCACAATGTCAGGGACTGCAGCATGCAACGGGGGTGTAACCTTATTCAGTTGACGGTAATCTACTGTCATCCGCCAGGATCCATCAGATTTCTTCACTGGCCATACTGGATTATTCCATTTGGTAGTAACTGGGACAATGACCCCTACCTCTTGTAATTCCTGTATTGTTCGCGTAATTTCTGCAATACCACCAGGAATCCGATATTGCTTTTGTGCAACTAATTGAGTGGCGGCTGGTATGGTGAGAGGCTCATCAACAATTTTTCCCACTAATACTGCGTGAATATTATAAGTGGAAATATACTTCAAACGCCGGGGAACTGCGGGAGACGTTCCAAATTGCCAACTTCCCCCATCAATAGTAAGTTTTAAACCTCTCAGAATATCCATACCAATTATATATTCTGGCACTGGCGTAATCATTACAACATACTTTTGGAGCTGTAAATCCCCAATTTGCATAGCCAATTGTGTTTCCACTGCAGGAATACTCTTCCCCCCGAGTCCTACAATATTACACTTTGGTCCTTTAAACTTAGAAGGGTTACCAGCTATAATCGTTGCTTCTGCTCTGGTATCTATCAAAGCTCGTACTTGTTGAAAATTTCCCGGACTCCATTGTATTACAACATCAATATAGGGACGCGGATCAATTTTTACATTGCATCCCCGTACTAGTCAATCCTCTCTAAACGGATTGGTTTCTGCTTTAGATGGGGGCAGAGTAGTAGTAGATGGAAGTGTCATTCTCTGCAGGAGAGTACGGACCTCATGATACAAATCTGAATAGTCCGGACCCTCCACAGGTGGGGCTGAAGGAAGTTTTTCTTTTCCCACTGTCCGGGTTTTCTGAACCGGTTTCATCCCTCTCTTATCCAATCCTAATTTTTTATATTGCTGCCATAACTCTCCAGTGGGAATTCCATCTATTTTCTCCCAAGCCACCCCCGCTTGTAGTAGAGCGGCAAACATATCCTTACGAGATACTCGCTCTACCTCTGAACCTTGCCCCTTCGGCCCTTCCCCAATTCTCTGCCCCTCATTATTTTTCCTATCTGTCAGCTTCAGACTCCAATCCCCCAAATCTCCTAATTGCTCGATTTTATCCATAATGCCCTCCAACGGGTTATCTGTTTCATTCATCAACAGAGTCAAAATAACTTGTTTATACATTGGAGGAGACCCTTTAATTACTTTGTTTCTAATTGCCGCTGACATAGGCACTTGGGTAAGTGTATCCATCTGTCCTGTGACAATACACACTTTCATTGCCTCTTCCTTTAATCGCTGGATACAATCTTTCAAAGTATACCAAGGCTTGTCATCCCCAGGCCAATCTGATTCTAAAGGGTACTTTCTACGACACCCTGTTCCCACTAACTCAATCAGAGTAGTAGCCTCTGACCCATTCCCATCAGGCATTGCTAAACTATGTTCCCGAAATGCACTTTGAATTATAGCATCTCGAGATAAAGGTATAAATTTCAAACAGTCCTCATTGTCCATCCGTATCCCCATTGCCCCAGTATCATGCAGCCTTACACACCAAGCAATAAGGGATTCATTTGGACGCTGCTGGAATTGCTGCATGATATTGAGAATTTCTTGTTGCGTATAGTCTTCTGCTAAATCCATGCGCACTGGTGCTGCCCCACCCAACTGTGCTCGTCGCCGAATTATTGGCTTCATTTCCGGAGCAGCACTTTCCTCACCCCCTGACTCACTCTCGGGTGTGGAAGACCAGATATCCCCATCCCACGTCTCAGGATCCCATTCGTTAGGATTCTGTGTGGCAGTAGCCATCACCTTTGCAACCTTTACCTTACTCACACGCCCTCTCCTTTTCCGATACTTATACTGTGCTACTCGCACCGCCGCCCGCTCAGCAATTTGCTGGTACCCCGTACACTTATCCATCATCAATTTGCCCTGACACTGTGACATTACCAAGTCGCTTTTCAATGTCAGAATCTCAGCCTGTGATTCCAACAGCTTCTGTTGTAATAACAGATTCTGCTGGTGCATCAGGCGATATGCCGACAACAAAATCCACCCTTTCCGACCCACCGTTCTTAACTCTTTCCCTTTAACCACAGGGGCATTTTGTAAACATTTCAACACATCCTCACATATTCCCTCGCCTAAACATACCTCCCAATTCTCACTCAACCCCGTATCTGTCGCCCATTCTGTTGCCAATGCCTGATATGGGTATTTATCCCATCCAGGAATTGCAAACAGCTGCGGAAGCTGTGCCTGCACAGCCTCCTGATGAGATTTGCTCTTCTTCCCTTTCTTCAACATATTCACAAAACAATAAAACAAGTATATATTTACAAATGTAATCACCGTAACAACAATGCGATATCCTGCCGACTACACCAAACTGTAACACTAGGGGGCGCTGTGCTTATGACAACACAAAAGCCACCAGACACAATATGCGGTAGATCGCTTTTATTGGTGATACACATTTGTGAACACATACACCAAGATACTTACAGCACCCGCAATTCAGTCAGCATCTGGGAAGACCACCAGGGAAGCACTAGCTCTTCCTCAGAGATTGCAGGGAAATACCCTTCACTGAACAAGGCATCCCTACGTTCAGGCAAGCTTCTAAAGAAGGTCCGTGCTCCCCCCTCTTTTATAGTGTGAAACAAAGGTGCCTTTCCCAGACTTGCACAAGCTGGCATCCCTTAAACAACCACCATAACAGAGAATAACTCCCCCAGTCCTGCACAGGTTGAAGGTGCCTTTCCCAAAGGTGCTGGCATCCCTTAAACAACTAGCCTGTTTCCCATAACAGAGAATATCAACACATAATTACAGCCAACACATTCCACTCATTCCATCCCCAGCTGACCTTCAATCCCATGTATTACACAGTGCTAAAGCAATAATCTATGTAACATCAAAATTGAGCAGTAAATTTCGACATGCCGTCTCCCATCTTTGCCATATTATATTTGAATATACCCAGTTTTTGGGTGAAATGAGGTACAGACAATCCCAGGACAGAGCCAGGACTGGAAGGCTATAAGTTCTAACTCCCAATGTCAGGTTCTAGCCACCAAACAATACGTTTATCTGAATAATTAACTCTGTCTCTACTAATAAAGCCAAAGAAATTGCAGAGTATAGATCAGACGAAAATTGAAATATGCATGAGGCCATTGCCTTGGTGCTGAACTCAGACCAAAGACACATTTCTTTGGTGCTTGGGACTGTTGGTGGCCTAGAATGTTCCGTCATAGGGTGCTGAAAAGAAATGTTTCTTCTCTTCAGCATTTTCCTTTCATTATAAAGTGAAAAGTGAAACATGCTGTTTTTGTTGCTTTGTACTTCAAAAGATACAGAAACTGAGGGCAATTTCAAAGTCATTTTTCCCCAGTAAATGGCTATTTGAAAATTTCCTGCCTTCACTGGATTCTTTGAGTTAGTGCAACTGTCAGGATCCACTGTTCTGCTTTAACTGCAGCCTCCCAGAAGCTGCTGCCCTAGGCAATCACCTAGTTTATCTCATGGTTAAGCCAGCCCTGCCCTTACTGTAGCCAGAGTGTTCTGCTCATTGTAGCAAACTTACACTGTATCAAGAACAGGATAAACACTGTTGTTTTAAACTAGTCTTTAATCCTGTTAGTCGTCTTGAAAACTAGATTTCAGTAGATGCAACATGCATATGAATTACATGCTGATACGAATCTGCAAAACTTTGTAGATGAAACATTGTCTGGATATATTGCCGGCTCTGTTTCACTCACCCTCAGCTTTTTGTGGTTTGGACATTTTTGCATGAAAAGTGGACCCCTAGATCCACTTCTGGTTGAGTATTGTTGGCTATTTATCATCTCTTCTGCTGAAAATAGCGTAGGCATAAAATTGCCATGATTATCTGAAATCTTCTATGAATTGCAGTAACCACAGGAAAACCTGTGAGCCCCCTCGGAAAACAGCCCAGAAGTGCCTTCAGCACAAGATGGATAGGAAATGCTCCAGCTCAGCAGATTGGGATCAGGAAGCCTGCTAGGGACTCAGCCCTGTGGAGACACAGACATTCCTCTGGGATTAAAGGGAAATGCTTAATAATGTTTGATTGCAATCAGCACATGTTGGGAGGTGTGGAAAAATGAACAGAAATAAAGCATTTGACACCTCTAGTCATAACTGTCTAGTTACTAAAACAACTCTCTTCTCCAAGACTGATCACTTGGTACCTTGGGAATTGCATGTCAGACACTCTTCTGTTTCTCTGCATTTTCTGAGGATTTTAAGTGAGATAAAGGTGGGAGGTAATGTTTACTGCTAAGCAGCAGGGCCACCGAGAGGGGGGGCAGGGGGACAAAATTCCCCGGGCCCGGGCTTCCAAGGGGGGCCCGGTGCTGCAGTCCCCGATCACACCCTCCCTCGGCTCTGTTGACCGTCCGCCACTGGGCCGGGCCCCCCCGCATTGAAATCATCACAGCGCCTCACCTGTCACCTCGCACCATGACTGAAAGCGCAGCCAGCAGCGACAGATCGGATTCACCTCCCCTTGGGTCTTCCCTCCCTGTGTCCCGCCCTCATCTGATGTAACTTCCGCGAGGGCGGGACTCAGGGAGGAAAGTCCCGAAGGGAGGCGAATCCGATCAGCCGCTGCTGGCTGCGCTTTCAGTCACGGAGCGAGGTGACAGGTGAGGCACTGTGATGATTTCAATGCAGGGGGCCCGGCCTGGTGGCGGACAGAGGGGGGCGGAGTGGGGACTGCGGTGCAGCGGCCTGGGGGGGGGGCGGCGTTGATGACAATGACCTCGGGGCAGGGCCCTGGGCCCGGCCCAGTCTCTCAGCGGCCCTGCTAAACAGTAGATTACTCTGAGTGCACCATGAGGTTCAAATATTCATCTATAGAAGTTCCCTCCTTTTCTTCATCTCGAGAGACTTGTGCAGTTGCATATTTAAATTCTGTACTCCTATGAAGTGTGTACTTACAGTCCATAATCCTGCCCTGTACAGAGTTCAAGGGTAATCTGTAATAGTTCACACATTGTTTGCAATACCATAAAATAAAGAGATTCAGAAAGCCTAAGCTGTATTAATACACAGTATAACAAAGGTAGTGGAAGAGTAGCATAATGGTTATTGCAGCAGGGCTTTGAACCCGGGTTCAAAGCCCGCTTCAGCTCCTTGTGACCTTGGACAAGTCACTTTGGGGTTCTTTTACTAAGGTGCACCAAAAGATGTCCTGTGCTCTTGTAGATGCGCACATTGGACGCGCGAAGGTCAATTTTTCAGCGCACCTGCAAAAAAGGCCTTTTTTGGCCAAAAATGGATGTGCGGCAAAATGAAAATTGATGTGCATCCATTTTGGGCCTGAGACCTTACTGCCACGTATTCACTTAGTGGTAACGTCTCACGCGTTAACCAGAGGGTGATCATCGGCGCGCGTACAATGCCGATTACCATCTGGTTAGCGCCATGTGCCAGAAAAAATATCTATATATTTTCCAGTGCGCATACTGGACGTGCGTAAAAAAATGAAATTACCACCCGGGCCACATGGTAGCCAGGCGGTGGCTCCAAGTTGGCGCATGTTGGGTGCACGTAGGCACCTACGTGGCTTAGTAAAAGGGCCCTTTAAACCCTCCACTGCTCTAGGTTCAAAAACTAAGATTATGAGCCCTCTAGGGGTAGAGAAAGTACCTGCATATAATGTGTACAGCGCTGCTTACATCTAGTAGCCTATAGAAATGATTAGTAGTACTGTAGAAGCTTAGCGATTGCTAAACCCCTAATTCTTTAAGAAGTGCAAATTTTTTTTGGGGGGGGGCATACCCAAATTGCACATACAAATGAATTGAATAATGAGCCAATTAGCACCAATAATTGACTTTTTAACAAGCAATTATTGGTGGTAATTGAAATCAATTAACACGTATGTACCTTAAATTTTACATGCATTCTGGAAAAAGGGGGCATAGAAAGGGAGGTTCCACATGTAAACTGAGGTGGGGGCATTGGCACCACATTTTCATTGGTGCAAATGGACACACCTAAATTTATGCACGACCCCTGTACTTAAGTGCAATTCTATAAACTGCACTTGAATTTAGGCAAACTTTATAGAACCACGCTTAAGCAGGGGGGGGGGTTGCACTGATTTTGTAGGTGCCATTTATAGAATTCACCCCTAACTGCTAAGAAGCCCGTTTTATGCCTATGGGCCAGAAGCAGAGCCAGGTTGACGGCGCAGGGGGAGCAAGAGTGGCACGAGAGCGGACTTCCGCCGGCGCTGTCGCACACTTTCAACGCAACACATTGAGAAAACAATAGGCGCTGGAGCTGACAGAACTCCATTTGGGGGAGCAGCCACTCCCCTGGCACCCCCCTGGCTACGCCACTGCTCTTAGCATTTAGCGTGTGCTAATTCCGTTAGCACATGTTGAGCTTTCATAAAAGGGCCTCATCATTTCCCTATGATTCCCTCCCAACAAATTATTATAACAATTATATAAAGGAACTCTCATAAAACAGGGTCAAAATATTTCTTGTTTATCCCACTTTCTAGTTTCTAATGATGTTAATTGTACTTTAAAAAAAACACCAATTTGCTTTTAATCAGACAAGCACATGGGAGTTTATTTTAGCATCCAGAACATAACCAGCTCAAAAATGGGAAAAGCAGTGAAATTAAATGTCCTTTCTTTTAGACCCTCTTTTGCCAGTATCCCTTTGAACATTCAGCACAAGAAAAATTAAGGGAGTTACTTTTATTGTTCTCTTGTCTATTCACTGCCATGTTTTAAGTGTGTCCTGGCAAGAGATGGGCATCAGTAACTTGTCGAAGGTTAAATGCCTCAGCATTGGCAAAGTTGAATCAAACTTGTGACATTATGTAAATATAGTCCAGTACTCTAACCACTGGGTCATTTTTCATCTCTACAGTTATATGGCTGGTAGAAATCCCCACTAGCTGAAGACTCCTGGCATTTTTATATCCCCCCCCCCCCCCCCCAGCAATGATCCAGCATCATTCATAGTCTCTCAGTCCCCCTGTCTCCAATGTAATGTTTTAAAACTTCTCTTCCCTTTCAGTGGTGTAGCTACTGGCCAGTTTTGGGTGGCTTTGAGCCCAAATGTGTGGGCACTAAATTTTCTCTCTATCCATCCCCCCTCCCTCCTCCACAGGGGATCTGATATCTACTACTACTATTTAGCATTTCTATAGCACTAGAAGGCGTACGCAGCGCTGCACAAACATAGAAGAAAGACAGTCCCTGCTCAAAGAGCTTACAATCTAATAGACAAAAAATAAAGTAAGCAAATCAAATCAATTAATGTGTACAGGAAGGAGGAGAGGAGGGTAGGTGGAGGCAAGTGGTTACAAGTGGTTATGAGTCAACCCCCCCTTCTCCCCCAAGTAACTTTTTAAAACTTCCCTTTTAGAGGTGGTCAACAGTGAACAGTGATTCACACATGCAGCTCACGCCAGCCCCAGAGCCTTCCCTTTGGCCCAGTCTCACTTTTGCAGAAACAGAAAGTTGCCTCCCAGGGAAGGCTCTAGAGCTCATCCGAGCAGCATGTATGAACAGTGTTCTCTGTCAGCAACTTAGAAGGGAAGTTTTAAAAGATGCATTGGGGGGGGGGGGGACCTGGAGAGATAGGGAGAGATGACAGATCCCCTGGAAGGGGGTGGGGGGAGGGAAAGAGATGCCAGAGTGGCAGAGAAAGGGAGAGATATTGGACCACAAGAAGGGGGGGGGGGGGGGGGAATGGAGAGAGAATTTTTTGTCCACCAACTTTGGGCTCAGGCCCTCCCAAAATTGGCTGTCTGGCTAACTCACTGGTCCTGAGCAGTGTCTCCCTAATTGTATTCATATATAGAGAACCAAAGGTTAGGAGCTCAAACAGAAGGTAGGCGCCAAAATGGGAATGAAACGGCAGTTAGGAGCCAAGTTATATAACAGCATCTAAGGGGCCCTTTTATGAATCGACGGTAAGCCCATAGTGGGCTTTACCATGCACCAATCCGGAACTACCACAGAAGCCCAGTGGTAGTTCCAATCCTTAGCGCGCATCATTTCCGGCACTACAAAAATACATTCTATTTTTGTAGCTCTGGAACTTAACCAGTGGTAATCGGTGCTTCCTAGCAGGGGTGTCCGACTGTTAGGCCACCTGAGGCGGGGGCCACAGGCAGCACTCTTCAGGAGCGGGGGCTGGCTTTGCTGCGTTTTAGCTTATCACGGTGACGTTCCAAACCCGGCAGTGGCAGCGATTCCCATACACCTGCCCTTCCACCACCGGCATCCGCCTCTTCCCTTTACTGTGGCCGCCTGAAGTAACTTCCTGTTTCGCTCAGGCAGCCTCAGTAAAGGGAAGAGGACGGCGGCGGCGGCGGCAGGGCAGTTTATGGGAATCGCTGCCGCTGCTGAGTTTGGAACATCACCATGACGAGGTAAAATGCTCTGGGGGGGGGGGGGCAGCATCTCAGCCCGGGGGAGGGGGCATGTTAGCTCCGCCTCAGGTGGCATCTTGCCTTCAGCCAGCCCCGCTACCTGGTTACTGCCAGGTTAGCATCCCAATGGGTGGCAACAAGGGCTTCCCCCTGAAATGGCCACATGGTATGTGTTTCACTTACCACGTGGCCATTTCTTTTCCTGAAAAAAAGACAGCCTTTTACCCACTGTGGTAAATGGGGTCAATCAAAAAAAGACCGCACTGAGTATGGAGGTACCACACAGAGTGTGGAGGTGCACTTAATCCCCATGAGACAAGTAGAAGGAAAACAGAGGGGCGTGGGGAAGATAGGCTCTTTCCAAATAATGGAGAAGACGTATGATTATGAGTAAAAAGTAATGTTTATTACAACAAGTTGACTCAACACAGCCATGTTTCGGCGCCGTAGCGCCTTCTTCAGGAGTCTTCCGAAGGTTTATCAGGTGCTTGGATAGTTAACACACCAAAAGACAATGTACTGAGGAATACACAATTCCTTCTCTCCAAAGACAATAGCAGTGCAACATATAATGAACGTAGTCGTAGTTACATGTCCAAAAAGAGGGACCTCAGCGTGCATCAAAAGCACACGCTGATGCTAGCGCAGGCCCCCTTTTACCGCAGCTTAGTAAAAGTACCCCTAAGTATCCTAGCACATAAGTGCATGGGTGGGGGAGGGGTATACATGGGAGAGGCTTGGGTGGGTTCTATTCTATTCTGTGGCTTATATTCTGCTTTTATCCTAATGATTCAAAGCGGATTACAAAAAGATAACACATTCCTAATTGGAAGGAATTATATCAGAGTAGAAAAACAACTTAATTGCATGTTCCTTAAAACATATAAATTGCTTTTAAAACACTACTTATAGAGTGAAAATAAATAAGTTTTAAGAGCTTTTCTAAACTGAAAGCAGGGCCTGATTAAACGAATCTCAACAGGTAAAGTATTCCACATTCTTGCACCCTGAAATGAAAAAGAACGCTCCTAATGTGTTCTGATTCATCCCTCTGACTGAAGGAAGATCAAGCAGCAATGTCTTTGAACTTCTCAATCCTAATCTATTTTTTGGGGGGGAAATAATAGTAAATTTCCAATCACGTCTGAATTTAATCCATGGAAACATCCATAAATCAATCAAGTCATTTTAAAGTAAATACGAAATTCTATTTTCAAGCAATGTAATTCTTTAAAAAGAGGAGTTATCTCACTATAATTACTCATTCTATAAATCAACCTGGCCACGGTATTTTGTTATTGTTTATTCATAGCACAGGATAAAGAATTACAGTAATCTAAAAATGGTAAAAGAACTGCCCGGCCAATAATCCTGAAACTTTCCAGATTTAACAAGACTCTAATCCAGGGGCGTAGCCAGACAGCAGATTTTGGGTGGGCCTTGTCAAGAATTGGGTGGGCACCATTTTTCTCCCCCCCCCCTATGTGATGAGGCCAGTATCAGCAGCTTAGGAAGCTTAGACTGCTGAAGTGGAGAGCAGTGTTTTTAGCACCATCAGGGGGAGGTCTTCAGCTGGCGAACTTGGGATCCCCATTAGCTAGCACTAAATATGTGCTGCTGTTGGGTGGGCTTGAGCCCTAAGTGGATGGGCCCCAGCCCACCCAGGCCCACCTGTGGCTACGCCACTGATCTAATCACCCTCACTTTACGCAGAGTAAAGAAAAACATTTTGACCAAGCTATCAATTTGACATTCATAGGACAGCTTAGAATCCAATATTATCCCCAGTGCTCTGGATTTGTCATCAAATCATAAAGGATGTTCCTGGAGGTAGAACCAGTTCTTCTAAGGCAACTTTTCGTTGGTCACCGAACCAGAGTAATTTTGTTTTTTTCACTGATTGACAAACCAGTCTTCAACGGTTTTGCATGTAAGATTTCAACATCCAAAAAGTGTCAATGAGCAGATTTTGAGCAGGGCACAACACAAATATGTCATTTGCATATGATAAGGAAAAAAATGTTCTTAGCTTGCAGATAATTTCCAAGATTGCTCAAATGAGCATTACAAACAAACAAAAAAAATTGCTCAAGTGTTGCCAGACGTACCCTAAATACATACAAAAGGCTCGAGTTTCTTTTTTAATTTTATTACCATGTTAAAAGAGAAAAGACCCAGAGACCTGTGCTTGGTTCAGGCTGCATAAAAATCAGCAGCACCTCTGCATTATTATAAGCATGAATACTCATGAGAGAGATTTGTAGGCAGTGGAAGAGAAGCATGCAAATCTCTCTCATGAATATTCGTGGTGGATAGCTTGAAAACCTGATTGTCTGGGGTTTCCCCCAGGATAGGTTTGAGAACCACTGTTATAGAGCAATGACATGACACGAGATCCTAAGG
This sequence comes from Microcaecilia unicolor, assembly GCF_901765095.1. Taxonomy (NCBI): domain Eukaryota; kingdom Metazoa; phylum Chordata; class Amphibia; order Gymnophiona; family Siphonopidae; genus Microcaecilia; species Microcaecilia unicolor. The sequence goes on from NW_021963227.1 coordinate 65,808, forward strand.
AGGGCAATCGGGAGAAGAAAAGTTATTAAACATCAGCGATCCTGCGCTCAACTGATCCCTTTCCCTGCCTTGTTGTTTCTTATTTGAACTGGGGGGAGGGGGGATAAAACAACTCCTGCCCCTGAACAAATATTAGCCAACACATGTATACAAACAGATATCTGAGAAATCAAGGGAAAGTGGCCAGTCTTTCCTCGCAAGCTTCTCCTTCTGCACCTTCCAGTGCTCTCTATCACCTTCCCTCACCCCACCCCACCCCCCACTGCCCAACCCAGTACTTAACTCTGGACAAGTATTTTCTTCTTGCTGTCATTGTTTATCTCTGTTCTGTCACCAACTTTTCTCCTCAAAAATACTCTAGGTAGAAGCTGTTAAATGTATGTGAGAAACCCGTTACAATGTCTGTCTTGGAAGCATAGGAGCCAACTTTTATTGGGGGCGCTAAGCCCAGTGGAAATAACCCCTCCATGGACATGTACAAGGAATGTTCTCAATATTGGGGGTGCTCAAGCACCCACAGCACCCACAGAGCTGGCTCCTGTGCTTGGAAGTGGCTGTACTGTATCTGAGCTTCTGGAGTGCTGGTTGATGAATGAACTATTTGCTGAGCGTTGCTCTATACACGAGGACAAAGTTACCCTACTGTGCTCGGTTCGGCTACAGTGGATGCTGCAGTGGCGTAGCCAGGGGTGGGCCTGGGTGGGCCAGGCCCGCCCACTTTCGGCTCAGGCCCACCCAGTAGCAGCACACCTATGCTGATTCCCTAGCCCCACCAGCTGAAAACTCCCAACAACTGTCCCTCCTGCATACCTCGTAAATAGCAGACGGCATGCAGGTGAGACAAGGAGAGACCAAATCACCTGTGGGACAGGGAGGGGTTCTTCTGCCCACCCATCTTGAGTCCTGGCCCACCCGAAGTTGGGTGTCTGGCTACGCCCCTGGGATGCTGGTAAAGTCTGTGAATTTTATGCCTCAGTCGAAACCTTTACAATCTCTTTAAGTTCAAAGGAAATATGCTTCCCTACTGGATAACGTAGACCCTATTTTTCTATAAATTGATGCTTCTTAATAATTGTCAAATTAAGTCTCTAATTATATAGGCTGTTAAACTGTCTTCCCACAGAATTAGACTTTACATTTACAAGGGTTTGGGGGAATAGGGTGTGGGGGTATCTTTGAAAATGAAAAGCAATTTTTGTGTGCTTTGGCGTTGTCAGCACAGAAAGGATTAAATGGCAATCACTTTTTTCAGATGAGTGAAATGTAAGCATTAGCAGTGTTTGCTAGAAAAAGTGAAAAGGAGAAAAAACAGAGAAAAGCAGGTTTTCTTACCCCTAAACCAGTGATGCAATCTCATTCTTGCCAACACATTTTCAGTAGCGATGGGCTGTCATTTGTAGCAATATGGGAAATATAGACCATGGTTAGAATGGGCCTCAGGAACAGCGCTGCACCTCTCTCCTATTTGCTGGCTGATCTCACCTCACTACCATTGTGATTTTAATGATATTTCAGTTTTATTGTTCTTGAGTATTCCCAGCAATCTATTTGTAAGCTGCATCGGATTCTGATGGGCACACTTGCGGGATATAAGTAATGTAATGTTAATGATGTACTTCATAGTAACATAACCAGCAGGAAAAAAGGGTTAAGTGAATTGCCCAAGATCACAATGAGTAGCAGTGGGATATGACCCAGGTAACTCTGGATGTCAAGAGTGGTGCTCTAACCACTAAGCCATTCCTCCATGCCATGTATAGCCGATAGGGAATGAGTGTGCATAAAAAATGTAATGCGTATTAAATCATCCAAGCAAATTAATTCAAGAGGGTGGAGAAGACCAAAAAAGGGGTGACCCAAAGTGAGTATATCTCCAAGGCTGGCACTTTTGTTGCTAAACTTTCTATTCTGGCTACCCACCAAACTTTATCCGGCCAAAAGTGTTGGGAGAATAAGATAGAGCTTTTCCATTTTTTGTGCAACACAAACCTTAGCGATTAGCAGTAATTCTTCTGAGTTCTCTTCCCCCGTATTTTCACCACACTTAAAACTCTACCCACAGATAAAATTGTTATACCCTAATGTTCCCTTGCTATTGTTTTATCGCCCTATCAATTCCCCATTGCTATATTCTTATCAATTCCCCATTGCTATATTCCATCGTTCTATTCCCCTATTAATATGTTGAGTTTGACTTTGTCTTCCCATAACTCCTCACAATGTAACCCATAATCGTACTGTAACAAATTGTATTTCCATCATTCACAATGTATTGTAAGCCACACTGAGCCCGCAAATAGGTGGGAAAATGTGGGATACAAATGCAATAAATAAATAAATAATTGTCTAACCAAGTCTAAATGAACAAGAGACACTAACCCTCTCCCTTTTACAAAGCTGTGTGGCAATGCCGACACAGCCCATTCACTTTGCATTATGGCACCAGCAGCTACTAGTGCGGCTCTGTTAAAAGGGGTGGGGAGTGGTAAATGCTGAGGTGGCATGCCTAGAAGAATAAAACCTGGAGCTAATGGAATTTATTTAGATTTTGCTCACACCTTTTTCAGTAGTAGCTCAAGGTGAGTTACATTCAGGTACTCTGTTCCAGGAGGGCTCATAATCTAAGTTTGTACCTGAAGCAATGGAGGGTTAAGTGACTTGCACAAGATCACAAGGAGGAGCAGCAGTGGGATTTGAACTGGCCAGCTCTTGATTGCAAGCTCTTGATTGCAAGACCGGTGCTCTAACCATTAGGCCACTCCTCCACTGTCCAGATTAAATTGGAGATGTATGTAGTTATCGATTGTATGTGTGGACATGTCCACCATGTTTGCCATATCTCCTGGGGTAGGAATAGCCTCTCCAACATAAAGGAGAGAATCCCGCCTACCATTTATGCAGTCATTATGGTGTAAGATAGGTGGAGTATAGGATTCTCTGTGTATTAACCAATGTTAATGACATGAACGAGTGAAAGTTGTAGAACCAAACCATAGGCCAGAAATGTTCAATAGGTTGTTGTCCTATAAGCTCTTCCCAGAGATACACGTACCAGAAATAATGTGGTGGAATAGTCATCATGAGATGAAATTTTTGATGAAGAGATGTTTAAAAAGAACTTCTTCAAAAAATGCTAACGGACAGTTTATGTGCTCCAAACGAACATCAGTCAAAATATGGTACCAAATTTGGAAATATTGGAAGAGAGAGAACTTTATTTTAAATGTATGAAAAATATCAGATATAGTTCGCAGATGACCACTCAGAAGCAGTTTAGCCAGGGGAAAGTTAGCTAATTTTAAAGGTAAGTCCAGTGTTCTTATATGAAAATTAGCTAAAAGAGGCGTGGCCGGGTGAAATTTTGGAGATGTAGATTTCAATGAACAGATTTTTCTTCAGCTAAGGAGAACTGGAGGTATAACGCAGACGACCAATTGTGTGGATCAGCAAAAAACATAAGCTAGAAGAGTATAGGGGGAAGTGAGAGATTCTTCTAATCGAACCCAGTGCAATTGGGTAAAGGGGTTTATCCAACAGTGATGTGCCTTTCAGCAGGCGGACCAATAATACCATTGTAAGTTGATGAAATTTCACTCAGCCCTGAAGACTTTTCTTTTTGAGAAGGCCTATAGAAGTTAATGCCAGCTGACACAGATGGAGCTGAGAGCAGACTAGTATAGTCTAAATTAACTTTTTTTTTCTTTATTATTACATTGGTGTGCCTTTTCTACTTTATTTATTGTATTGTATATTTTATTGTACGCTGCTCTGTTACACTTGTTCACGAAGGACAGTCTATGAATAAACCACAAATACTTGAACAGTATTAATCTACAAACGTTTTCCAGACTGAGACAGAGCAGTAAAACTAGAGGATATAAATTGATTTTGCAGGGTGGTAGACTTAGGACTAACATCAGGAAACACTTTTTCTTGAAGAATGATAGATGCCTGGAATACCCTCTCGGTGGGTGGGGTGGGGGGAGGGATGGAGACTAAAACAGTAACAGAATTCAAAAATGTGTGGGATAGACATAAAGGACCCCTAAATAGGAAGAGGATAGTATAGAAATAAAGCTTTTAACAAATCAACAGCTATGAGTTCATTTATGATGGCTCCTGCAAGTGGGAAGTGAAGCCAGTGCTGGACATCCTTCTACGGTTTGTGTCCTGTGTATGGCAAAACAGATCAGGAAGGGCTGGGAGTGGGCTTCAACGGCAACTTCAGTAGTTGGGAAGTATGACAAGTGCTGGGCAGACTTTTGTGATCTGAGCCCTGAAAATGGCAAGGATCAAGTATGTGTATTTTATACAACATCAAACATATAAATGGCAAGTGACCGACTCACCTACAAATGCGCAGTAAAGACTTCCCTCTCTGTCCCGCCCTCGCGTCAAGACGTGATGACATCAGAGGGCGGAACAGAGAGGGAAATGGAGTCGGAGTCACTGTCGGACGCTGCCGCTGGAGCCTGGAAACGAACATCGCGCGCACCAACCTCCCCTTCCCCCCCATCCCCGCCGCCGCTCCCGACCCCCTCCGTATCAGGCCCCCTGCACTGACCTGACAGCGCCTCTCACCTCCGTGTGGAAGCGCTGCAGGCAGCAGCAGAGCGATCTGCTGCTGCCTGCAGCGCTTTCACACGGAGGTGAGAGGCGCTGTCAGGTCAGTGCAGGGGGGCCCGGCACGGAGGGGGGAGGGAGTGGCGGCGAGGAGGGTAGCTGGAAATCTCGCCCGTTTTAACGGGCTTAACGGCTAGTTCATATCATATGCTGTGAGCGCAGGTGCTGTACATCTCAGTGGGGGAGGGGAAACATCTTAAAATAAAACTTAGAAAGTTTGTTGGTTCAGTCATGAATTGATAATGAATGTGACTGTTGGGGCAGACTGGATGAAACGTGCAGCTCATTATCTGCCGTCATTTACGATGTTACTATATAAATAGTAGTAGAAAAACAGCGGAAACAACTTTGATGTGTCATGTGTCACTGTACTTTAAAAACCACAAGACAGTTGGGTAAAGATGATCCCTTTAGATGGTTAATGAGTGTTTAGACATGAAAGGTCCTGGAAATGAGGATCTTGCCCGAGGAAGGGCCTTGGCAATACTCTTTGCTGGATTTGTTAAATGCTTTGTATCACTTGGCCAAGGACTGCAGTACACCTTTGGTCCAGTAGATGTCATTAGGATTCTTTAGTCCCTGGCTACTGTTTATGTGTACACTTGTATGTATGGATGGATAGATGGATGTATTTTAACAGAAGTAAAGGTTAACAAACACACCAATATAAGATTATACCTTTTTATTAGACTAACTTAACACATATCTCAACTTGCTTTTGGCAGCTGATGCTTCCTTCCTCTGCTCTGAACATGAAATGAACAAAAGGTAATTGCCAGGGAATAAAGTGAATCATAAAATTGATTCTAATGATAATGTGAAGGGTAAAGTTGAGGGAGGGGGGAGGGTCTTGATGTGTTAGAACAATCTATAAAAGCCGTTAATAAATCCCAATAAAGAAATCAGTGGAATTTGTTCACTTTTTAGTGAGTTAAAATACCCAGGTCCTTTTTTATTAGTTCCAAAGTATACGATCATTTTAACTTTGAGTCTCTTATGTTCCTGGATTGTTTTGAAAAGTGCATGTGCTATTACAGAATATGTGTACTTTTTGTAACCAGTGAAAATGCACAAGAGAGGCAGGATTCTATTCTGAAGTGCAATTTATGGTCATAGTTACATTTAGCCCTGTGGAAAATGCATAAAAGGGGAAGTTCTTTTTTTAATTAACTTTTTGTTAGATTTTTAAATAGAGAAAGAAACATCAGGCATCAATTAACAAACACAGCTTCTTGTACAACAATAAACATATAGGAAAAACCTCAAGAAACGGATGCACAATACCCTTCCCCTCAAGCCTCAGCCTTACCCTTGTCTATCATTGAGATGGAATGTCATGCTTTTTCTTAGTCATACCTAAGTAGGGTGGATTTTACTGTCAACCTTTTAAAGGGTGGAAGTCTGACTTCTGTACCTGTGTAGGTTTCTTAAGGGGTCCTTGTATTAAGGTATGGCAAAAAGTGGCCCTAGCGCACCTGTCACAGACTCAGGGAAGGTGAGCCCTTAGGCCACTGCCATGTACCGGCTAGAGGCAGGCGAATCGCCCAGGCTAGGCTCAGCACTAGGCTAGGCTGGCTAGGACAGGAGACGCGACGTAGGTCCAGCTGGTTGGAGGCTAGGAAGGCAGGGCTGGAGCTGGAGACAAGGCAAGGCTGGAACTGGAGACAAGGCAGGTGGATAGGTTGGTCGAGGCAAGGCAGGAGGTCAAGAGATGGTACATCAGGTCAGGTCAGGTATGGTGAGGCAGGCAGGAACACTCTTTAGGAACAGCTAGGTGACCTGTTGTGAAGGCACAAGCGGAGTGTCACAGGCTTCCTGATATATGCCCCTGCCTGGAAGTGATCTGCAGCGTGCCCCCGGCATTCCTGAGAGCAGTCCCTTTACAAGAATGTCCTGCGCACACATGTGCATCTGGGGAAGGAGCAGCAGACCGCAGAAGCATTGGAGACCACCATGCCGGCGGCCTGGCATGGCAGGAGAGGATGTCAACGGCCTGAAGATGCCACAGAAACCGACCACCGGAAGACAAGGTGAGTCAGGATGCAGGCTCACGGCTACAGCCATGACAGCACCCTTGCACAGGTTTTAGCCATGCACTAAGGCCATTTTTGCTGCTGCCGAAAAATAGATGATTTTCCATTTTTTGTATTAATAGCCATACATCAATGTTGCCATTAGCACATGGCCATTAATAAAAAAAAAAATTACTATATGAGCACTTATGCCACCCATTTTGTAGGTGCTATGGTCTCACATGGTAATCCTGTGCTAACCAGTATGCGCGGTAATGTACCTGCACTGACTGATTAATGCAAGAAGGCCCTGATGCCCCTCCCAAGAAAAAATTGAAACCTTTATTTGCATGTGCTAAAATGGCCTGAGACTAGGCTGGGCCCGGGGCAAGGCCGCCCCACCTCCGCTCCCCCTACCGCTGCCGCCCCCGTCACTCCCCCCACTGCTGCAGTCCGCGGTCTCTCCTGCCTGCCTCCACGGCTCCGGGCCCCCTTCATTCAAAGTGGCAGTCACAAATTGTGTCTCTTCTGGCCTTCCCTCCCTGTGTCCCGCCCTCGTCTGATGTAACTTCTGGTTTCCGCGAGGGCGGGACACAGGGAGGGAAGGCCAGAAGAGACACGATCTGCGACTGCCGCTTTGAATGAAGGGGGCCTGGAGCCGTGGAGGCAGGTAGGTGAGACCGGGGACTGCAGCACCGGTGGCCTGACCCCAGTGCCGGGCCCCCCTTGGAGGCCCGGGCCCAGGGAATTTTGCCCCCTCTGCCCCTCCTCTCGGCGGCCCTGCATCAGCACCTAGGTGCCCCTTTGAATACTCACTGATAGGATTTCTATCATTATCATTTAGTGGCATACCTAGCTTGTTCACCCAGGGAGGGTCGCTGCTGCGCTCCCGGCATGTAACCCCCCTCAAGGCACTCCACACCCCCACAAAGCACATCACACCTCACTGAAGTGCATTATCTTACCAATTGCCTCCTAGCAAGGGGGAGTGCGGAGCAGGCACGTGGCTGTCGGCTCTGCCGGTCCCCTGCCCCAGAACAGGAAGTAACGTCAGAGAAGGCAGGGGACCGGCAAAGCCGACAGCCATGCGCCTGCTCCACACATCCCCTAGCTGCCTGCACCCGGGGCGGACTGCACCCACCGCCCCGCCCTTGATACGCTACCGTTGTCATCTCTCCAAATGCAGCTTACCACTCTTTCAAAGTAGGTGTATCTCTCTCTACTTTTTCAATCTGCCAATATGACTTTACAACCCACAGAAAACATCGTTTTAATTAGCTTGCATAATCCCCCTCTGGTTTAAACTGTATGCCAATCAACCAGTGACAGCTCAGAGAAGAGACAGCTGAGGGGAGATATGGTAGAAGTCTATAAAATACTGAGTGGAGTGGAAATAGAGACGTGAATCACTTGTTTACTCTTTCCAAAAATACGGTACAAGGACTAGGGGGCAGGCAATGAATCTACAAAGTAGTAAATTGAAAACAAATTAGAGAAAATATTTCTTCACTTGTGAAATTAAAAGCTGGAATTTGTGCCAGAGGTTGTGTTAAAAGCAGTTAGCGTAGCAGGGTTTTAAAAAGGTTTGGATAATTTCCTATAGGAAAAATCCATAAGTCATTATTAAAGATGGACTTGGGAAAATCCAACTCTTTTTTTTTTTAGGATAAGCAGCATAAAATCTGTTTTACTCTTTTGGTATATTGCCAGATACTTGTGAGCTGAATTGGCCACTGTTGGAAACAGGATACTGGGCTTGATGGACCTTTGGTCTGTCCTAGTATGGCAACGCTTATGTACTTATGTTCGTCCACTAAATTGTGAGTGAGACAAAACAAAAACAAATAAAACTCCTGGTGTGAATAACACTAATACAACAATTGTAACTAACCACCCTTGACTCATTTTTTATTAGTAATACACTTAATTTCCCCTCCCCTACCTCCCCATCTCCTCCCCCCCCCCCCCCTTATCCACAATCCGTGATGCAGTATCAGCTCCGGCAATGCATTGACGTATGTATAGTAACACACTCGCTCCCCAGTATTCACCAGCTAATCTAGTACAGTGTTACCTTGAAGTATCCTGAGGCATGGTAGCGGATGGCAGTATTTTGTTGACGAGATATATTTTTGTCATTGTTTGTTTTATCTTATTGACTTAATAAAAATATTTTCCAAAAAAAAAAAAAAAACTCCTGGTGTGCTCTGGTATAGGCACTTCCAAGATGGATTCAGTGATTCTTTTTTATTTCCTTCCAGAAACCTGAGATTATAGATCAGGCATAGAGAATGAGCTACATGCCCTTTCCCACCCCAATCCCTCCACCACAGTTCTGATCTGTTATTATGAGTTGCATGGATCCTTCCTGGAGTGCTGTAAGCTCACACTAAGATCCCATAATTGCTGTTGGATTACGTTAGATAGTTCATGGACGTGTTTTCTAAAGTGCAGTAAGACTTTTCACCTACTTAAGGTGTGGTAAGCACAGTGCCTGTGTGGTAAATTTAAGGGGCATGGTAAGCATTTGGCCTGCATTAACTGTACAAGGCAGACACTTACTGCATGGTGAATTTATTTATTTATTTATTTTGTCACATTTATACCCCACATTTTCCCACATGTTTGCAGGCTCAATGTGGCTCACATTAAACCGAGAAGGCAATCGCCAACCCGGTTATTAATCAATTACAATATATTGTGGTAAACAGAGAGTGTAGAAGAACAAGTTGAAAGGAGGGAAAAGGGAAAGGAAAAAGAGTCCAAAATAGTCCATTAATATATTGCTTTGGAGGACTTTAGGATTTATGTTGAATTCTGGGAGTAGGCTTTCTTGAATACGCTGGTCTTGAGTAATTTCCTAAAGTTAAGATGTTTTGGGGTAGTTTTGACAGCTTTTGGTAAAGCATTCCATAATTGGGTGCTGATAAAGAAAAAGGAGGTAGCGTAAGTAGATTTATACTTGCGGCTGTTGCAGGTAGGATAATGGAGGTTTAGGAATGAACAGGAACGGATCAAAATCTTCACGAACCTATCTCAACTTGCACCTTCCCAACTGCAAGGGACTCAGGTACAAACCTACTATGCATCCAACTTCTCTGTCATAGGCAGCCAACTCTGGAACGCCCTACCAAGATCTATTCGAGCAATCAACGATCACCTAACCTTTTGGAAACTGCTGAAAACCCACCTTTTCAAACAAGCTTACCCAAATGATCCAACCTAAACAATGTACCCATCCACACAACAACCAACCAAGCGATAATGACAATGAACTTGACCCCCTCCCACACCCTCCCACCAATCCTCCTACATCTCCTCCCTCCCTATTCTCTTACACCAAATCTCCTAACACAACTCACTCACCCCCTCCCTAATTCTCCCACCTACACTACCCCTTCTCTTGTGATAACAAATAACTACTTGTATCTTGCTACGTTAATACAACGTTGCTACAGATTGTACTTCTCTCTGCAACACACTGAAAGCCTAACTACTATGTAAGCCGCATTGAACCTGCCATGAGCGGGAAAGTGCGGGGTACAAATGTAATAAATAAATAAATGTATTCCTAGAAGGAAGGTTGATTAGGTTATTCATGTATCCTGGGACTTCTCCATAAAGAATTTTGTGGACTAGGGCACACATTTTGAAGTTAATTCTTTCCTTTATTGGGCGCCAGTGTAATTTTTCTCGAAGGGGCTTAAAATTTTCAAATTTGGATTTATCAAAAATGAATCTGGCTGCTGTATTTTGGGCAGTCTGAAGTCTCTTAACAAGTTGTTCTTTGCATCCAGCATATATTCCATTACAGTAGTCTAGGTGACTTAATACCATTAATTGAACTAGGTGTCGAAAAACTTCTCTAGGAAAGAAAGGTTTTATCCGCTTGAACGCATCAGCAAATAGCACGGGTACACTGACGCTTTCTTCTGATGCATTTAACCCAGCCCTAAAGGTAACACAATAACTCCCTCCCCATCCCCCTAGCATCATATTCCACACCCCCACAATTCCTCAAAGCACATCAACAGCATCTGCCCCTCTCCCCCACCCCCACTCCTTGAAGCACAGCAGAATTCGCCCCTCTCCCTCCACCCATCAAAGACCCTCCCAGTACCAGCTGGGGAAGGTTCCCTGGTGTCTAGGGTCTCAGGGCAGGAGCGATTCTTGTCATTCTTGCCCTCTCTAGTGCCAGACTCAAAATGGTGGCTATGATCCCCAGCAATAGTCGTGTACACCTTATTTAGGAAATTGGCCCCTAGCAAAAATACCGCGAGACTACCAGGGGTCAGAGTTGCCATTTTGAACCCAGCACTGAAGAAAACAGGTGCAAATTGGGATTACGCCTGCCCTGAGACTCTAGATAACAGGGACCCTCTCTCCCAATAAATACTTGGGGGTCATGATGGGAAAGGGGGATGCTACTGATGTTTTGGGAGGGGTCAGATGCTACTGATGTGCTTTAGGGGGGGGGAGGGAAGGGGGCGTGATGATAGGGGGAGTTATAACCTAAGGGGCTCTTGGATCTCCTCGAGGTGGTGTTAGTACCAGCAGCCCTGACAGTTAGCTTGCAGTAATGTCGCCATGCTTGTTGTCAGGGCTGTCTATGCCCCATTTTTTACTCATGGCTTATCTGAATCCTGTCTCCTACCTGTGCTAAACAGTGTGAGATTTTAACTGCGCTGGCTGGTTTTAGTGTGCTGTAATAGAGGAAGGAAGAAGTGGAAGAAGGACCACGGACTCCAGAGACAAGAGGGACAATCGTATATACAAGTAGATGTATTGATCAAAGACTCACCTTGAGCTACTAGTGAAAAAGGTGTGAGCAAAATCTAAATAAATAAATAGGCCCAAAGGCCATCTTACCCGGTTTATTATGAAGTGCTTCAACTCTGAAGATTTTTGAGATCTAATCAATTATAAGACTCCTGAGGCAGGCCTTTGGGCCGAAACACAGCAATGAATATTCATGAGAGAGTTTTGCATGCAGTGGAGGCAGCGCATGTAAATCTATCTCGTGAATATTCACCGTGGATATCCTGAAAACCCGACTGACTGGGGTGCCTCCAGGACCAGGTTTGAGAACCACTGTTCTAGAATATTGGGGATACCATGCACTATTAATGACATCCATTTTGAAACAAGAAAATAAATAACAGAAATGAAAATTTTCCCTAATGCATATACACCTGAACTGGAAGAAATTGTGTGTAAAAGTGTGTGTTTGAATATGTTGGTATGTACATGTGTGTGTATGCAGCGCTGTGGGCATCAGTGTATATGTTTTTGTATAGATCTCTATATATAAGCAGATGAGGGAGTGTGTCTGCTTGAATATTATTTGCAGGCTGAGTATCTACATTTGCTGAAGGGCCAGGTTGGGAGAGCAGGAGGTGGGTGGTACATAAAAACTAGTCTGGCTGCTGGACTCTCCAGCCACATTACACACATGAGTGGTTTTAGCAGGAAATGCCTGGAGCTCAGACTAACCGCTGTGTCTTCATGTGTTACAGATAAGGCCTTTTGACTATTACCTGGATTGACAGCCAGAGAATGGGAGGGAAGCTCCTGGCTCCGGCCTAAGCAACCGAGCAGAAAGCACTCGGCTCAGGGCCCAACCTGGGTCAAATGGTTTGGCGCCTTTGGTGTGTCTTGGCTATTTGTAAATGATAAACAGAGAGAGGAGGAAAGCATGTCTGCCCTCTGTACCTACATGGAAGAGGAACAGGACCTGCTTTTTGGGTTCTGCACATGATCACATGCCCGACTGTTCTGATCCTGAATGCTGTGGGCTATCCATAACTCAGCTGAGCAGCCTCGGGCATAGGAGCCGACTCTGTGGGTGCTGTGGGTGCTTGAGCACCCCCAATATAGAGAATATTAATTGAATGTGTCCAGGGAGGGGTTATTTCCTCTGGGCTTAGCACCCCCAATAATTTTGAAACGTTGGCTTCTATGGCCTCGGGTAGCACTGCCAGAAAAAGGACGTTGAAATGAGTTGAAACCTTTTGTATGTTTAGTCGGTATTTCCTGTTTGTTGGGTAGACTTCTATGTTCTGTCCCGATTATGGCAAAACTGGACAGACCTCTATAGTCTGTGTCCCAATCAGAGACTTGCACAGGAACGGGGTTCGCGGGAATCCTGCGCAGGGACGGAAACAGTTCTGCAGGGTTCCCGTGGGGACGGAAGCTGTTCCTGTGCGGTTCCTGTGGAAGTGTACACAGCACTTGTGCCAGCCTCTCACTTACTGAGTACCAAGTTCTATGAGTGCTGTCTACTCCTCCTCCTCCTTGCTTTAACAACATAAATGTGGAAAGTCTTCCATTAAGGAGGTGGTAGAGACACAAATGGTGACGGAATTCAAAAATGCATGGGATGAGCACAGAGGATCTCTAATTAGAAAATGGAACTTAAACCTAAACTTAAATGGCTGCATGTGTGTGGGTGTGTCATGTGACGCTTAGATGGCGACTCCAGCTGTGATGAACTAGGGGTCGGTACTGGGCAGACTTGTATGGTCTGTGTCTCATATATGACAATCTGGTTTAGAATGTGCTGGGAAGGGCTTAGACAGCAACTTTAGAGGCTGGAACATGAAGACAGTGCTGGACAGACTTTTACAGTGTTTCCCACAAATGAGAAGACAAATAGGCTGGAGTGGGCTTCGAGGACAACTCCAGCATTTAGAACATAAGGATAGGGCTAGGCAGACTTCTATGGTCTATGTCCCAGAAATGCCAAAGAAAGACCATAATCAAGTATATAATATCACGTTCATTGTTGATTTAATTATGATTTGATAATGAAGCGTGACTATTGGGCAGACTAGACCATTCAGTTTTTTATCTACTTACGATGTTACTATTAATCCGCTCTACTCTCGGGCTAATGCACAGACCTCAGCTCTGACACAGGCACAAGCAACAGATGTCACCTGACCTACTGGCGTGTGCATGTGGCGACCTCTCAGCACACAATGCCAGTGAATTAGACAATCCTTACATTTGTGTACCAGAGTGTTCCAAGTTCCAGCTTCTGTTCCTTCCTTGCCTGCTGTTCTGCGGCTTGAACCCAGAGAGAGACTGAGAGAGCCAACCGGAATTTTTTTTAATGTACCATTAAATTCTTGCAGGGACGGGTGGCGATGGGTAAGATTCCAGCAGGGACAGGCAGGGATGGGTAAGATTTCTGTCTCCATGCAACTCTCTAGTCTCAATTATAGAAAGACAGGTCTGGATAGGCTGGAGTGGGCTTCGACGGCAACTCCAGCAATTAGAAAGTAAGGCCAGTGCCGGGCAGACTTCTACAGTCTGTGACCTGAAAATGGCAAGGACGGATCAAGAACAAGAATGTTTATTTTATATCACATTCATGACATATGCTAGGAGTGTAACTCAAGGTGTCTTCCCCTCACCCTCTAAGGTTGACAGGAAGGTGTTGGGCAGATTGAATGGACTGTGTGGGTCTTTATCTGCCATCATTTACCTTGTTACTACGACCTTCTCCTGCTCTCCTTCCGTCATTCTCAGCATCTCTCTTGCTTCCCTCCCTGAATCTAGTGTCTGTCCTAAATCTCTCCTGTTCCCCTTCTCCATAGGATGTCCTAGGGGCCTAAGGCAGAAGAGTAAAGCCTAAAACCTCTCAACTTTGTCCTAAAGCCCCCGAAAGAGTATTTCTACGGTGCTCTGAATTGTAGCCTGGCCCTACCTGCCCTCTGCCCTCATTCACATTTCTCGTTGGCTTGATCTGGTTAAACTGTGCTCACTTCAGGATCTCAGTTGTCATGCCTTATGTCATGTTATCATCTTGTTTTCCATTACCATGCTACCCAAACTACTTCTGTAACACCAAATGTCAATTCTCCTCTCATTTCCACTATCCATGATTTATTGTAAGCCACATTGAGCCTGCAAAGAGGTGAAAAAATGTGGGATACAAATGCAATAAATAAAAAAATGTTATAGAGAGAAAGCAGAGAAATGGAAGGAACCAGAGACACTTAATCAACCTGAGCATATCAAATAGCATTTTCTGTGTTCAGGTTAAGTGCTTTATAAAACAGACCCAACGTATCTATGTATAAAACTAGAGACTAGCACAATATAGCTCCTATTTTTACATGATATACACATAGGTGTTCCCTGAGGTGGAGTTTGGGCAGAGCTGGGATAGCACTGAAACTTACATATGAGAGTAAGATAAACCAGAACTGGAAGTTTGTGTGATGGTTGCAGTGGTATAGATGCCTGGGCCTATTTTATAAAATAGATGCAAGATATACCCTTATATTCCTTCTCTGCCTAGGTGCCTCCTTAGAAAATGACTCCCAAAGAGGACAGAGGCAGAAAGAGGAAATCAGAATTCCCCAGTCAGCTATCAGTCATACTCTGATCAACTTTTAAAAATTTCTTAATGCACAATCATTAGCAAAGCACAATTCGAATTTTTATAGTCATTTTTCCAAAACAGGTTGAGACCCCATGATTTGGCACATTCCATAGAAATGGGGCCGTTCCATTATTAATCTTCTTCCACCATTTTGCACACACACACACACACACACACAGAATTGGATCCTTCACTGCGGCTACCGATTAGAGAGTCCCTCTTCCAACACACATCTGGAATTGTTAATTGTGGTTTGGGGCTCCTTATCCGCTTCTCAAGCACCCTTGCTTGTGATGAATGAACAAAAGAGGCATGTGACTGCTTGACCTACTGCCCCTGTGACTCCCACAGTGCTGGGCTTTGGGCCTGTTGAGTAAATCAGAGAGGCAGACACCGATGTCCAGGCTGCTGTCATGGCCCAGTGCTTTAGCTCTCCCTTCCCATGCACACACCAGGAGTACAGCAGGTTGATAATCTGCTGAGTTCATTTCCAGTGCCTTACATCATTCGTGGCTTATTTATGATGTCCCCTGCTCCCAACCTTTGCCTCTACAGCTTGATTAATGCTACCTAGATCCTGCGGGGAAACTGATCCAGCTCTTATCTAGTGGAGGTGAAGGCAGCAGGTAACGTTAGAGTTATATTGCCTCTCCTATGTTCTCTCTATTCTTATTCTATCTCCCTATCCTTTTCCAATTAACAGAAGGAATGGGGTGCTTTTAATCTGTGTATTAATAAAAGCTGCAGCAGATTTCAAACATAAGCAAGAACATAAGTATTGTCATATTGGGACAGACCGAAGGTCCTTCAAGCCCAGCATCCTGTTTCTAACAGTGGCCAATCCAGGTTAGAAATACCTGGCAAGATCCCAAAACAGTACAATACATTTTATGGTTCTTATCCTAGAAATAAGCAGTACATCAGTTGTATTACTCATGCTACATTTTATTACTCATACTACCCCTCTCCTCAGGTCACTTCACTGGCTCCCTATCCATTTTCGCATCCTGTTTAAACTTCTTCTATTAACCTATTAATGTATTCACTCTGCTGCTCCCCAGTATCTCTCCACACTCCTCCTTCCCTACTCCCCTTCCCGTGCACTCCGATCCATGGATAAATCCTTCTTATCTGTTCCCTTCTCCACTACTGCCAACTCCAGACTTCGCGCCTTCTGTCTCGCTGCACCCTACGCCCGGAATAAACTTCCTGAGCCCCTACGTCTTGCCCCATCCTTGACCATCTTTAAATCTCGATTGAAAGCCCACCTCTTCAACATTGCTTTTGACTTGTAACCACTTGTAACCTCTCGCTTCTACCTACCCTCCTCTCCTCTTTCCTCTACACATTAATTGATTTGCTTGCTTTATTATTATTGTCTATTAGATTGTAAGCTCTTTGAGCAGGGACTGTCTTTCTTCTATGTTTTTGTGCAGCGCTGCGTACGCTTTGTAGCGCTATAGAAATGCTAAATAGTAGTAGTAGTAGATGGGAGAATGCTAGAGACCAGTAGGTACTACAGGAAATGGTGTAGACAGTTCGGCAGGAATCACTGTACTCTGAAACCCAGTGTGGCAGAAAAGAAAAAGAAGCGCAAAACTGAAAATCTAGAAATGCAAACGCACCTGGAGCCATCTGGTAAACTTGTCTGTTAATTCAGTAGAGCTTCCATCTCTAGCCGGTTTTGAGATGCAGAACACAGAGCATAAAGACTAGCTGTACCCACTAGGACAGATGTGTCAAGCATTCGGCCTGTGTCATAGGATCTAATGCGCATTCTAAATTTAACATCTGGTTAATTTATATAATGTAAATTTGGCTCCTAAGTAACTGTAATGGGGGAAAATAGCTTGAATATTTTAATGCGGCACATCGATAAAGGCGTGGCTGCTGTAGTGACCCATCATTAGTCATGAGTTTGACATTCCTATGCTAGGATAGGTTCCATTATTAACTGATTATATTAGCCATATTATCATATTTTTGTTTCTTTTTTCATTATATGTTATGTAAATTATTCCACAGACATATCTTCCTTAATTCTTACATAGTAATATGTTAATTTAGAACAAACCTCTTACTCTGTTCATAACTATATCTTTTGCAATGTAATGTAAGCCACATTGAGCCTGCAAATAGGTGGGAAAATGTGGGGTACAAATGCAGCAAATAAATAAAATAAATAAATACAGGGACCCTTTTACTAAGCTGCATAGGTGCCTATGGGCGCCCAACGCCTGTCAGTTTTGAGTTACCGCCCAGTGTGGTCCTTGCGGTAATTTCATTTTTGACGTGCGTCTGCTATGCGCGCTGGAAAATATTTTTTATTTTCTGGTGCACGGGCAGTAATCGTCATTCTATGTATGTAGACCATTACTGCCCGGTTACAGCGTGAGACCTTACCAACCCAAAATGAACACGTGCCAATTTTCATTTTGCCGCATGTCCATTTTCGGCAAAAAATTTAAAAAGGCATTTTTTACAGGTGCGTTGAAAAATGATTCTGCCCGCGCCCAAAACACGCGTCTACACTACCGCAGGCCATTTTTCATTAAGCCTTTGTAAAAGGGCCCCTCCGTATGACAGTCTTTGTATTAGAAGAGTATTCATTCTAGAGCAGGGGTTCTCTACCCAGTTGTAGGGATACACCTAGCCAGTCAGGCTTTCAGATATCCACAATGAATACCTCCACTGTATGCAAATCTATCTCATTCAGATGCATTATGGGTATCCTGAAAGCCTGACTGGCTGTGGCATAGTTAGGAAGGAATGGGCCCCCTATAACATCATCTCTCTCCCAAGGTAGTGGATATGCGGGGGGGGGGGGGGGGGAGGATAAACCCCTTCAGAGCTCCAGTAAACAACCCTTGCAAAAGCAAACACATTCTAGACCTATATAGAAAACCTGTCATAGTAATAGAGATAGAAGTGGAAATACAAGATATCGGAAATGCACATTTCCCAAAGCTGACATATTCCACATAATACATTCAGAAAAAAATTAATTTGCCAGGTACTTGTGACCTATCTCGGCCACTGTTTGGAAAACAGGATACTGGGCTAGATGGGCCATTAGTCTGACCCAGTATGGCTACTCTTATGTTATGTTCTTATATGATTAACGCTAAGAAGATGTCTTCACCGTTGGCAATGCATTGTGATGTAGAACAACAAACATTTGAATCCTTACGTTGTATTGTGTTACAGAGAGTGGAATCGAGACGAAGAGGAGGAGATAGAAGATGTGGAGGGGCATTTTCGATATGATGATGCAATGGGTAAGCATCCCCCTGCCATGCTTACCTCGCTTAACATGTTGCGCCAGCCCTGCATGGCCATGAGAGGTGCATGGGCGAGTCAGGGGTGTTCCTAAAATTTGCACACATTATAGAACACCAGGGATGTGTCTAAATTGGGCGCTGGGAATTACACCTGGTTTCAGTAGGCGTAAGTCCTGGCACCCATATTTGAGTGCGAAAATTGGCAATGCTATTCTATAATAGGTGATCATCTTTGAGTGCTCATTGAAGAAAAGGATGGAACGCTGATTTTGTTCTATGCCAAATTTTGAGCGCTATTTACTGAATCTAGCCCTCTGTGTGTATGTGGGTGGGGGGGGGGGGTCACATTTTCCAAGCAGGAAACTGGGTTTGTGAGCCCTTGGGCCACTGCCGAGGAGCGGCAGCGGCAGGCAAAACCTCCCTACACCAGAGACAGGGAAGAACTCTGAGAAACAGTTAGGCTTCACCTGCACATGGCCACCTTTTACCAGGAGTTGAGCTCCTGGCTGCAGGCGGCCGGCAGGACTTATAGGACAGGGCAGGAACAGGATCCCAACTAGGCTGAACAGGGACTGAGGGTCAGAGGGGAAAGGAATATACAGAGGCAGCAAGGCAGGGAAAGGATAAGCGCAAGGACATGACTGAAAGCTGCAAGCAGCCACTAAAACAGGGAACAAATACTGACAAAGAAGAGATAGGACTGGAAGCGGCAGAGCAGCCACTAAAACAGGGAACAAATACTGACAAAGAGGAGACAGGACTGGAAGCTGCAGAGCAGCCACTAAAAATACAAACAGACAAGGACTAGACACAAAACTATAACCCAGAGACAAAACTAGAAAACAAGCAACAACCTAATCTAAACTACACACAGACTAACTAGAAACAAACAAGCGTCACAGGCAAGAATCCAAACTAAACAGAAGTGCAGCAAGCACCAACAAACCAGGGCCTAAGGCGATGCAAAGGCAGAGAATTTCCAATTGACTAATAAGCCCCGCAGCAGCTGAGGCTCACTGCAGCAATCACCAGGCAACTACGGGTGCTGTGTAGGTTCAATCCAAGCAAGCAAGTCTGGCAGCCCGGAAGATCCGGACCAGACTGGGCTGAAATCTGAAACGGGTGACAATAACCAGACAGTCCACTGCAGCCACCAGGTCTGGCCACCAGGTGGCGAGAGGAAGGAGAGCACGAAACATGGGCACAACCGTGACAGGGGGAGGGGTTGGGGTTGAAAGGCTGTGAAAGAAAGAATGCTGGACACCATGGGAAAGGGGTTTGAGAGGTTAAGAATGGAGAGAAATGCTGGACACTACAGGAAGGGAAGGAGAAATTCACTGCACATTGTTGTTGCGTTCAGTTATGAGATGATAAACTTAATCCATATTAGGAAAGCTTGTACCTGAGGATTTTATTGTGCAGATAGTAAATGCACCAATTTTATGTAGGTAAACATTTCTTGACAGGATCTCTGCCCCTTTCCAAGTTCCAACTGGCTGATGTATATGGTGCACAGAGCTGTTTACATTTCTGGCTGCTGTTTCAGATTAATTAGCCTTCCTACAGGGCTGTGAATAAAAAAGAAAGCAATGCATGAGGCTTAATTAAAACATTCTTTTGATATTACTTCATCTCCTTTTGTATCAAGCCTGATTTCCTGGGTTTGAGATACTGCGTCTCGAAAACTCTCTGCTTCCATCCAAAGTCCACGAGAAGTCCTTGTTATCTGCAAGTTGAGCATGTCTACATCTATGTGGTGTATACGTGTCAGTGATGACCCTGGAAGAAGAGCAAATTAATTTATTTATACCATTACAGAGCAACTTGTAGATTTCCTGCAAGAGTAAACTAGCAAACATAACAATTCTGTCATTCATCTGTGAAATTTCCCAAGGCCAACCAGTGAAAACCTTGGAACGCCTCTTTTTATCTTTAATAAGTAGAAGAAATTAGCTTCCAGGAACTCCTTTTCGACAAAGTTTGATTTGGTTCCCAGAAGCTTCTGCTGTACAATAAGCATTGGTAGTCAGGGATCCTGCCAGGGCCGGCCCAAAGCTATCCGACAACCAGTCATCGCTCTTTGAACCTTTTCTAGTTATCATTTTATTTTATTTATTTATTGGGATTTATTAACCGCCTTTATGAAGAGATTCACCCAAGGTGGTGTACAGCAGATACAGTTTAACATAAAACTTACAATTTTGTTAACAGCATAACAATAGTAAAATAACCAAGAATAAACATAAATACAATAAATGAGGTAAACTTGAAAACAGTAGATTGAAACCTAATAACAGAACTACCGTGAAACAGTATGAAAAATATACACATTTAACAGCACTGGAATTGGAGTGGAGGAGTGGCCTAGTGGTTATGGTGGTGGACTTTGGTCCTGGGGAACTGAGGAACTGAGTTCAATTCCCAGCACAGGCAGTTCCTTGTGACTCTGGGCAAGTCACTTAACCCTCCATTGCCCCATGTAAGCCACATTGAGCCTGCCATGAGTGGGAAAGCGCAGGGTACAAATGTAACAAAAGTAAAATAGATACTATTGGAGATTCTACATGGAATGTTGCTACTATTGGAGATTCTACATGGAATGTTGCTATTCCACTAGCAACATGCCATGTAGAAGGCTGCGCAGGCTTCTGTTTCTGTGAGTCTGACGTCCTGCACGTACGTGCAGGACGTCAGACTCACAGAAGCAGAAGCCTGCGCGGCCACATTGGTGATCTGCAAGGGCTGACTTCTACATGGAATGTTGCTAAGGAACTGAGTTCAATTCCCAGCACAGGCAGCTCCTTGTGACTCTGGGCAAGTCACTTAACCCTCCATTGCCCCATGTAAGCCACATTGAGCCTGCCATGAGTGGGAAAGTGCAGGGTACAAATGTAACAAAAAAAAAAAATATCAGAGACATAATACCAGAGCATTATACTGATGATACATCTAGGGGTATGTTTACTAAGGTGCGTTAATGTTTTTAACGTGCCTGGTCATATGTATACCTGACCTTGATTAGCAGAGGAACAAAACATTGCGAGGCTGGTACTAAGAGCGGCTAAGGGGGAGCCCTTGACACAGCCTTTTATGGTGAAACATGCATGTCGGGCAGTATTGAACCCTTGGTCTGGCCGTTCAGTGCAAGTTAAGTATTGCGTATAAATAATTAAGAGATTAAGAAATAAAGGGGGGGGGGGGGGGGAAAGTGAAGACTTAAATAAATGATGAAGTAGTCTATAAATGTAATCGCCGGTGACGATCTGGGTGCATTTTTGAGTGTCTAACAGAAGTTTCAAGTTAGTCACGAGCACCGCTGAGGCGATAAAAGTATATATATATAAAAAAAAGTACATGAAAGAATTTCTCACAATACTGCGTTAATGTGGAGGCTATAACATATATGAGTCTGGCTCAGTGACTGGTCTTGATTTATCCTTGCCATTTTCAGGGTATAGACCGTAAAAGTCTGCCCAGCACTGTCCTTGGTCTAAAATTTTTGAAGTTAACGTTGAAGCCCCTGAAAAGCTCCACTCCAGCCCATCCAAATCTATTCAGCCACAATCAGTCTGCCCTGCACTGGCCTTTCTCTCCAACTTCTGAAGCTGAAGCTGAATCTGTTCAGCCACAATCAGAGCACAGACCATAGAAGTTTGCCCAGTTCTGGCGTTGCTTCCCAATTACCACTGTCGCTTCCTAATCTCCGCTAAGCTTCTTCGGATCCATTCTTTCTAAACCGGATTCCTTTGTGTTTATCCCATGCAATTTTTGAATTCCATTACTGTTTTCGTCTCTACCATCTCCCACGGAAGGGCATTCCAGGTATCTATCACCCTCTCAGTAAAAAAAAAAAATACTTCCAGACATTATTCCTGATTCTGCCCCCTTTCAACCTCAATTCATGTTCTCTAGTTCTAGCACCTTCCCGCTTCTGGAAAAGGTTTGTTTGTGGATTAATACTTTTCAAATTTATGAACGTGCGTATCATATCGCTCCTGTTTCTTCTTTCTTCCAAGGGTATACATGCTCAGGTCAGTAAGTCTCTTCTCGTACGTCACTTACCATTTTCATCGCTTTTCTTTGATCCGTTTCAAGACTTTTTACACCCTTAGTAGTCAGTCATTAGTAATAAGCAGTCATTTATAGCATCTAGAAACGTTACTTCCCTTGCACACCCTGATGAGACATTTACCCATTAATACTGAAGTAACTGAAATCTCCCACTATTACTGTTACTAACTTGGTCAGCCTTCCTAATTTCTGTTAACATTTCACTGTCTGTCTCTTCATCTTGTCTAGATGGATAGTAGTACACCCCCCCCCCCCCACCCCCCAACATCAATATGCTCCTTCCCATCATACATAGAATCTCTGGCCATAAAGATTTCACCTTGCACCTTGTTCTCAGAAGTTCCTTCTGTATAATAAGCAAGGCAATCTGTTCCTGGGAGTTTCTGCTGAACAATAACGTACAAAGAATCAATTTCCAGGTTTTTCCTACTGTGTAATAAGTGCAGGGCACTGTGAACATAGAAAAATCTCTGAAGCAGACATGCTGGAATGATATAGCCAATATAGAAACTGGAGGAGAGGGTTAAATATTTCTGGGCATTAGATGGTGATTGTGGCGCTAGAAGGAAGCTGCCTGTAGCCAGAGATCCTGCCTCATTATTTTCTGTCACTGTTGTAAAGAGCATGGATCACATTACTGGCATTGCTGAGTTTTCCTACCATGCAGCTTTGGGTTAATAAAGCGTTGAATTTCTTAACTTTTAAATTACAAAGCATAAACTGTTTTTTTTGTTTCTCAGCTCAGATTCTCCATGTGCCAATTCTTCCACGTAGGAATTTAAAGGAAAAAAACATCTTGGTTGCATATACAAGACCTCAAAAAGATCGTAGAGCATCTTCACTTTGGATTAAGGGACCTTGGTTGGGTGCCAATATGCATGAGCGTAGATCATGCCAATACAACAGCATGATGATTTCCATTCCCAGCCATAGATTTGGGGTTGCCAACTGGCTCCGTTTTTTTTTTCAGAGCGGACTGAGTCAGCTCTGTTTTTAACCCTATTGCATAATGGGAATTGTAGGTCTGATTCCCCTATTGAAAGGTAAAATTTGGTCTTACCTGCTAATTTTCTGTCTTTGAGTTCCTTACAAGACCAGTCCAGATGAACAGATTATGCCCCTCTATTAGCAGAGTCAGGTAACAAACCGTACTCTACATAAGGCACCATGCAGCCAACCTCTCTTCAGTTTTAATCTGTAATAAAGCAAATGTAGATCTGCCCCCCCTCCAATACATCCAAGGCTAAAGGAGGGGGGGATCCAACTGCCTCCACCAGAAATGCCTCCACACTTCAGAATAGTCCATAAGCTCATGTATCCAGCTGCTCAATACCATGCCAAAACAGAGCAGCAACAACAGAAAATACCAGGGGGGGGGGGGGGGACTGGACTGGACTGGTCTGGTAGGACTCAAGGAAAGAATATTAGGAGGTAAGACCAAATTTTTCCTTCCTTATCATCCACCAGACTAGTACAGATGAATACGATGTAATAAAGCAGTCCCCAAATGGGTCAGGACCCTGAGCAAATATGCTCTGAGCCCACTAGGCACAAAGGCAGTTTCTTCTTCAATGAAAACCTGCCGCCTGTACTACCCTCCCTCCCCAAAAGCAAGTCTGACCAATTGGCAGCCAAACAAATCTTTGCTGGGATACCTAAAGAAGTTCTGTCTGCAGGGTTGCTTAACCTGTGGCAGAGAAGCCCTCAGATTCTGAGACACTGCCTGTCACTGGACACCTAGACTGAACAATTTCTTCCCCCAGCAAGCTAAGAACAGTCCCTACATGAGTTCACCTTACTTCACTTCTCCAAGCAAGACAAGCAGGCTGTCAGGCCTCCAACATGCCCCAAGTATAGCCTGAAAAAAACAAACAAACCCTGATTTGCATTCTATCTGCAGTTCCTCTCTGAAAGAAGACAGCATGACTACCTGATTCAACTGTAAGCTAATAGCATTTCCAGCCAATCATGGGCCCCACCCAAATCAGAGAATGAATAAGATCTTTGCAGGAACAAAATCAGCAAAAACACCCATTAGAATGACTCAAATGTAAAATCCAAGCATGTGAAGGAGCCAACTAAGGCTCTAACCCGGAAGAACAATCAAAGCAGTGAATGAGAGGTGCCAAATGAAAGGAAGTTGACTTGGAAGGAAGCCTCCCAAACATCAAACGCTGGTGTTCCAAAACGTCAATGACCTGGAACTCTTCATACAAAGTAGAAGATCTGTCACAAGCGAAATCAATCAATGGTACTTTATGTTTCAAAACCAGGTGCTCAAAATGGCTATGTTTCGTTAGTACTTCGTCAGGAACAAAACATTTCAAATTGATGGAGTAATTTCAGTCTCGTAACAAACATATATAAGTACAAAATAAACCACTACTGCCATCGGTTCCCTCCAACATTTCTCCCAGTGCTTACATTGCCTGACTCCAGCATACCTACCAAGCACACTACTACTCCCCACAGGCAGAGGCGTAGCCAGACTCAGTATTTTGGATGGGTCCAGATATAATGGGAGGGGCCCTTCCACACACATGTGCTACCCCCCTCCCAATCATAACACACCACAAATATCTTACCAGAGATATTTTTTAAGAACACAGATTTTTTTTCACCTACTCCACATCTCCTCCCTCTCCTCTGTGGCATTCTGACATCTGCGCTCCTGTCTCTGAACCCTGTCCCTCCCTGGTGTACTGTACAGGCATCCTTGGTGCCTGCAATGATTCATTCTCGCTACTTGTACCGGACCTAAAGGCATTCATCTGCTGTGTCCCACCCTAGCTGACATCATTGCCTGTTTCCTGTCTGGAGGAATACGGCAAATGGAAGCCTGCAGGGCCTGCACAAGCAGCGAGAATGAATCACTGCAGGTGCCGAGGATGCCTGTATGGACACCGAGGAGGGACAGGGTTCAGAGACAGGAGCGCAGATGCTGGGATGCCACGGAGAAGAGTGGGGGGAAAGAGAGCAGTGTGGCACTGCCGTTGGGTAGGCCTGAGCCAAGAATGGGTGGGGCTTGTGCCCACTCAGGCCTACCCCTAGCTATGCCACTGCCCACAGGCACGACTATGAGCAATTCCTTCTGCGAAATGCTTCCAAGATTGTTCCCAACACTAAACTAGCCTGCTCCCATATGCATGTCATCACTTCCCTGCTGCCATGCACTTCCTCCCTCCTCCCTATCTTTTCTGCCAGGGGCTGCTTCCCACACTGCTTACCTCAATGAACTTCAGCGCAGGTGCCAGAACTTAACCATCCATCTGCATCTTGGATGAACTGCTCCTGGCTCTCTCCTGCGTCCCAACTGGCTGCAATAGACCTGTGACTGCTTCTGTGACTAGCCCAGCCCCACTCCTCATGGGGCTTCACACAATGCTTCCAGACATATTGCTGCCTGTCACTGCTCTTACCTCTTTTTTTTTTTTTAGGAGTACTCATACTACCCCTCTCCTGAAGTCGCTTCACTGGCTCCCTATCCGTTTTTGCATCCTGTTCAAACTTCTTCTAACCTATAAATGTACTCACTCTGCTGCTCCCCAGTATCTCTCCACACTCGTCCTTCCCTACACCCCTTCCCGTGCACTCCGCTCCATGGATAAATCCTTCTTATCTGTTCCCTTCTCCACTACTGCCAACTCCAGACTTTGCGCCTTCTGTCTCGCTGCACCCTACGCCCGGAATAAACTTCCTGAGCCCCTACGTCTTGCCCCATCCTTGGCTACCTTTAAATCTAGACTGAAAGCCCACCTCTTTAACATTTCTTTTGACTTGTAACCACTCGCCTCTACCTACCCTCCTCTCCTCCTTCCTGCACACATTAATTGATTTGATTTGCTTACTTTATTTTTTGTCTATTAGATTGTAAGCTCTTTGAGCAGGGATTGTCTTTCTTCTATGTTTGTGCAGCGCTGCGTAAGCCTTGTAGCACTATAGAAATGCTAAATAGTAGTAGTAGTAGTAGTAGTAGTAGTAGAATGAAGGGATGTGGAAGGAAAGAAGGAAGGGGACAGGAAGGAAGGAGGTAACCATGAATATCTCTTCAGAGCTGGAAGAGCCCAAGAGGGAGAGAGGGACCTGGACTCCTCCAGGTATCTTCCCAGATTTTTGAGGCAGAGTCAAGAGCTTGGATCCCCCGATTGCCTAAGCTCAACCAGATACCCAGTTCTCTAGCTGATCCCGGGAGAAAACACCAGTACCAATCCACTAGTAATAGCGATCTACCATCTGCTGAAGACAGAGAAAAACTGAAGAGAGGTTTGCCGCACAGTGCTTTATATAGCGTAGGGTTCACAAGTGTCTTTCTTCATCTGCTGGTAGAGGGGCATAACCCATTCATTTAGACTGGTCTGGTGGACAATAAGAAAAGTAGAATTACAAGTCTATGTGTGTATTGGGATAATTTCAGGATTGGATCAACCTGACTTAAAAACAATGGAAGGAGTTGGCAACCCTACAGTGGAATTTATCTTCAGATGGGCATTTGAACAGAGATGGTACCTGCCTTTAACAAACCTTCTGGACACTTATGAAGTTAAAATAAATTTCTATAAATAACATGTTATGCTACTTTCTTTCAGTTCCCATGAACCTCTGGAATCAGTTGTTTTAGAACAGTGTCAGAAATTACTTTCATTTATATTTATAGATCACATTAAAAAAATATTCTAACAAAATACAGTATTAACGCACATAATAGTAAAAATTCACAAATAAATACTTTAATGAGAATAAAAGTGTCAGAATAGTAATAGGGACCCAGGGGCATCAGTGCATGGATTTATAAGATTGTTCCGAGAGGGTTGTTATTGGGGGTAATTATGGTTGGGGGAAAGGAAGGACCGAAAGTCAATTTGGGGGAGGGGTGCTAAGCTGAACCCTGCTACCAGCTCTGTCTGTTATAGTATAATTCAGACCTCTATTCCTAGTGCCCACCCATGTTAGCTTTGGGTTCTCCCAAGTGGATAAGTAGATGTTGTCAGGGCTCTTTAACGCTTCCAATGCTATTTTCAAAATGGGATCCAACAATCAATTCAGTGCATGCTGTCATTTATGACATCATAACCAACATGGAGCAATTAATTCCAGAGCACCTGAAGTAATTTGTAATATTGTTGCAAACTTCTCCGTCTTGTTCTTAGAGGGAGGAGCTGCCTAAATTATATCAAATATACTGACCTAACATTTTTCATTAATACAGAGTGAGTATTAAGAACGTTGCAAACGTTGCAGCGTATACCCAGAACATGCTTGTGACTTTCTTCTAAGGATGCTCTACCGATATTTGACAAAATGATCCAGTGTCAGCTAAATTGAAGGGTGCCAGGGGAGGTGCCAGATCAATCCCCTGCTTCTAAGGTGCCAGACAGATTATATCAGGGAACAGCTGGCACTGGAAAGCACATTCTTCTCTGAAGTCAATTTACATTCCGGGCTCTGTCTTGCTGGAGCCAAGAGAAATACACAGTACAGTACAAGCAGGATCCAGATCAGGTCCCAGGGCTCCTGCTTGCACCGCCCAAAGTCTTGAACTTTAAGTGAAAGCTGGTGATCAATATGGTGTTGGAGAAGTGGCCTGTAATGAGAACTACAGTGAATGCGTGGCTCCAGCAGGGAACTCAGTTTCTCATCTGCATCAAGGCTGGAGCTTCACTTAGGTAAGACGTCTTACACCCGATAAGGGTACTGCCTGACTGCAAAGGCTGCAACTAGGATTTTCATCATTAGAATGTTCATCAGACACATTTATGTAACGTGAACCAAATTTTAATTATTAGTGATAGTTGCGCATCAGTGTTCAATACCAGGGTAGAAACTCGTGGAAGGACCTATGAAAGGAAAATCATTCAACACTTTGGAGACAAGTCTGAGTAGCAAATAACATGGAAATATTTTCCAGCTATCAATGGTCTAGAGAAAATCCTGGACATTATTCTCATAATTCTAGCAACAAACAGTAAGAACATAAGAGTAGCCATACTGAGTCAGGCCAATGTTCCATTTAGCCCAGTATCCTGCTTCCAATAGTGGCCAATCCAGGTCAAAAGTACCTGGCAGAAACCCAATTAGTAGCAACATTCCATGCTACCAATCCCAGGGCAAGCAATGGCCATGGGCGTGGAATTGGCGGGTCATGGGCATTTCTAAAATCTATGTACATGGTTATAGAATAGACCCGGTCCATGCCTAA
This sequence comes from Microcaecilia unicolor, assembly GCF_901765095.1. Taxonomy (NCBI): domain Eukaryota; kingdom Metazoa; phylum Chordata; class Amphibia; order Gymnophiona; family Siphonopidae; genus Microcaecilia; species Microcaecilia unicolor. The sequence continues at coordinate 94,383 of NW_021963227.1, forward strand.
TTTACTTGGTCTAACTGCCCACAATTAAGTTTAGTCACGCAAATGGGTGCTCGGCATATTATATAATCCGTGCGGAAATGTAGGCTTATTCTATAAAGTACATCTAAATGTAGGCGTACTTTATAGAATATGCCTAGGTGTATTTCTTTTCAGTGCCGATTTTTTAGGTGACATATATAGAATCTAGTCCTTGGTGTGTAATTGCTAAGGGGGCGTTGCATGGGCTTGGCTTGGGAGGGTCCTACTTTTACACACTGTTCTGTAGGTTATGCTCTAAAGTGCCACATTTAGGTGCACACGCTTATGCCTGCTATTGACATGGCGTAAGTAGTCGCACCTAAATGTTGGTACATAAATGTTGAGTTACGCTAGTATTCTGGTAATCAATAGAAATAAAACAAAATAAAATAAGATGATACCTTTTTTATTGGACATAACTTAATACATTTCTTGATTAGCTTTCGAAGGTTGCCCTTCTTCATCAGATCAGAAATAAGCAAATGTTGGTAGATGGCAGTATATATAAGTGATGGGGGAGGCTCTCCACGGAGTGGATGAACACAAAATCCCACAGGCTGCAAATACAGAAAGACAAAGTGGGAAATGGACCAATGACTTCAGGACGACGGGACTATGGTGGTATAAAAAGAATAAACTGCTACCTCTGCCACTGTTGCTACTTTGAATTTTGCCACTGCTGTTGCTCTTTCGAAGTAGCAACAGTGGCAGAGGTAGCAGCAGGAAGTGAAGAAGACTCCTGAGGCAGGCCTGTGGCCGAAACACAGTACTGTGTCGAGTCTACAATAAAGTTTATTCTTTTTATACCACCATAGTCTTGTCATCCTGAAGTCATTGGTCCATTTCCCACTTTTATTTTTTATTACATTTGTACCCCGCACTTTCCCACTTATGGCAGGCTCAATGCAGCAGGCAATGGAGGGTTAAGTGACTTGCCCAGAGTCACAAGGAGCTACCTGTGCCGGGAATCGAACTCAGTTCCCCAGGACCAAAGTCCACCACCCTAACCACTAGGCCACTCCACTCCACTTTGTCTTTCAGTATATATAAGTGAAACATCAAAGCATTCCAGTGACAGTCTAACAGGATAGGGATGGATAGGTGAGAGATAGGAAGAGTCAGGTGGATGAGGGACAGGGATCTATGCATGGAGACAGGAGGGTGACAAAGCAGTACAATTTTATGGTTTATAATGTACTAGTAAAAGAGGCCCGTTTCAGAGCAAATGAAACGGGCGCTAGCAAGGTTTTCGTCACTAACACCCCCCTTCCCTGGCCAACCTCTTAGTTGTTCTGCCATTGCTCCGCCCCCAACGTCATGACGTTTGACGCGAGGGCGGGGCCCGGAGCGATGTCCCACCCCCCTCCACCTCCCTGCCTCCCTCCCTGCCAACCCCTTCGTTGTTCTGCCATTGCTCCGCCCTCGAGGGCGGGGCCCGGAGCGATTTTGGTGGCTTCACCACCACGAACCTTCGAACCTTTTTGAAGGAAGTCAGGGCTTGGCTTCACTGATGTCAGTGTCCTCAGAACGTTGAGGGTGAGTTTTATTATAGTAGATTCTGTTTATATAGTATTCTGGAATCTGGGCGTCCAGATGCTGTTACGGAATTAGTGATTAGGACGCTGCATCTTGGGGGCTGAACATTTGGTGCATTTCATAGAATTGACCCCTATGTGTCTTTTTTGGCCTGACTCACAGAGAACATCTATAACTTGATATCTTGGCACCTCCGTAGTCTCTTCAACAACTGGTCGCATGGACCAACAGACAAAGGTGTAGTAGCATATAAGCTTTCAAGACTACACAGGTCACTTCCTCCATAGAAGCATCACAACCTATGAAGACATAAGTTTTCTCCAAGTCCAATATATTTACCAAAGCACTGCACTACATACACCAGCATGCTGTAACTCAGTTCCTTAGTTCCTCCTTTCCCAAAACAAATAATTTGTACAAGAAATATATTTTCTCTCATCCTAACTGAACATACACATACCTATACTGTGCAGCAGTCACTGTCATAGAGATATTGTTAGACACATAGAAACATGATGGCAGATAAAGGCCATATGAGCCATCCAGTTTGCCCATCCTCTGTAACCCCTAATTCTTCCTGTTCCTAAGCACAACCTCTGATCTGCAGTTAACTGTGAGTAAACGTGCTTATTCAAATAAAGGACTTTTTCAAAGAGATTAGTCTTTGCCTTTTTAAATTCTGGAACAGTCCTCAACTCCACCACCTCCACCGGGAGACCATTACACGCCTCCACCACGCTTTCTGTGAAATAATACTTCCTTAGGTTACTCCTAAGCCTATTCCCTCTTAACTTTATCATATGTCCAGAGCTCTCCTTCATTTGAAAAAGGCTCTCTTCCTGTACATAAATGCCCTTCCTGTACATAAATGCCCTTGAGATATTTAAACGTCTCTATCATGTCTCCTCTCTCCCTCCTCTCTTCCAGCGTATACATGTTGAGGTTTATAAGCCTGTCCCTATAATGTTTGCATTCAAGACCGCTTACTAATTTTGTAGCCGCCCTCTGGACCGACTCCATCCTGTTTATATCTTTCCGTAGGTGCGGTCTCCAGAACTGCACGCAATACTCCTTTTTCCCGCTGGTCATGCCTCTCTTTATGCACCCAAGCATCCTTCTGGCTTTGGCTGTCACTTTTTCTACCCGTTTGAAAGCTTTAAGGTCGTCCGAAACAATCACCCCCAAGTCCCTCTCTTCCTTCGCACACTGAAGCACTACACCCTCTATACTGTGAATGACATGAGGAAGGACCTAGCGAAGCTAGAGGAATGGACCGATATTTGGCAGCTAAGGTTTAATCCCCCAAAATGCAGGGTCATGCACTTGGGTCGCAAAACTCCTACACTAGCACAGCCCATTTTTCAGCACGCCTGAGTAAAAGGACCCCTTAATCTTTGGAAAGCTGATAGATAATGCTTCTACTTTCTGCCCATAAAATGAGATGATGTGAGAGGATTTTGAGCATCATTTCTTTTTAGCTTAAATTTGCAATATCTCCCCATGTTTCATGGTTTTTTCTGGAAAAAGATACTATCATGGTCTTCCATGCGAGGAGCTTTCTAGTCTCCTTATGTATGGTGTGTCTGGACACCTAAACAAAATAAAACCAAGTCTCAGGAAAAAAGTATCCATTAAACCAAAACAAAAGCATCAAGTTCCCGCCGTGGCTGACCTCACAACTTTCAGGCTTATTTTCGAAAATGATCGCCGGGCATCTTCCGACATAAATCGGGAGATGGACGGAGATCTTTCAAAAGCGGCAAAATCCTTATAATCGAAAGCGGCTTTTTTGACACCATCGCCGCTTTCCCATTGCCGAGCTGGCGAAAGTTCAAGGGGGCGTGTCGGTGGCGTAGCGAAGGCGGGACATGGGCGGGCATGGATGTGGCTACCAGATGGCCAGCTTTCGCAGATAATGGAAAAAAAAGTGGCGTTAAGCAGTATTTCGCCGGGTTTACTTGGTCCTTTTATTTTCATGACCAAGCCTCAAAAAGGTGCCCCAACTCACCAGATGACCACCAGAGCGAATGGGGAATGACCTCCCTATACTCCTCCAGTGGTCACCAACCCCCTCCCAAACTAAAAAAATAAAAACCTTTTTTGCCAGCCTCAAATGTCATACCCAGCTCCCTGACAGCAGTATGCAAGTCCCTGGAGCAATTTTTAATGGGTGCAGTGCACTTCAGGCAGGCAGACCCAGGCCCATCCCCCCCTACCTGTTACACTTGTGGTGGTAAGTGTTGAGCCCTCCAAATCCCCCCCCAAAACCCACTGTACCCACATGTAGGTGCCCCCCTTCACCCATAAGGACTATGGTAGTGGTGTAGAGTTGTGGGGAGTGGGTTTTTTGGGGGGGGGGATTTGGGGAGTCAGCACCCAAGGTAAGGGAGCTATGCACCTGGGAGGTATTTGTATATATTTTTTTAATTTTTAGAAGTGCCCCCTAGGGTGGCATGTCAGGGGGACCAGTGCACTACAAATGCTGGCTCTTCCCACAACCAAATGCCTTGGATTTCGCTGGGTTTGAGATCGCCGGCATTTTTTTCCATTATCGCTGAAAAACAAAACCGGCCATCTCAAACCCGGCGAACTCTGGCATTTGGCCGGGCTAAACCGTATTATCGGAAAAAAAGATGGCTGGCCATCTTTTTCGATAATATGGTTCTGGCCAGCTGTTGCGCCGCCGCCAAAATAGATCGCCAGTAATCTATTTCGCTGGCGACGTTCGATTATGCCCCTCTTTGTCACACTTGGTAGCTGGACATCAGGTCATGTTTCCAGCTGGTTTTGTTTTTATTATTTCATTGCATCTGACCAGGGAATGAAAATTATGAATCTCCCCTGCTAGCTGCAACTTGTCAGTAGCATCTTTAAGTCAAACAAAACAAAAACCCTGGGATTTTCAGAACTATCATCTCTTCTCACCTTGTCACCCAGGAATGCACCCAAGAATTTAACTGTGAAACACATGAAAAGAATCACATTAGGAAAGCCTGCACATCCTGCCCTGCCAGAGAGAAGGCCCTTCCCCGAGTACCCAATTAACTGAAAATGAGTGCTGCTAAGGGATATTTTACCATCTCTTTTAGACCTTTCCCCTCCTCCTCTCTGCCCCATTGGTGACATTATTTTATATTTCTGACATCATTATTTGTGCTATTTATTGCTCTCTGGTTACAGGAAAAACTATATGCTGGCCGCTGACCAGTTAAATTGCTCTGTTGGGACTCGCTGCTAATTTTAATGGCATTTAACTGGCTAAGTGCCACTGAAAATCATGGTTAGCACCTAACTCAAAGCCAGCTATGTTGGGGGTGTTCTAGAGATTAAGTCAGTATTTGGCAGCTTAAGTGCTGAACTGTGACATCTACTGGTCAGATTCAAAGGGTAAAAATACTAGGTTTTTCAGGGAGTTGCAGCCCGGCCAAGGATATTCTTGTGATGACTGAGCTGGATGGGAGTGTGGGGAAGGAAACTTTAATAATGGGGAAAAATCTCCATGTGGTTGGGAATAAAGTCTCGTGGTGCTGTAGCCCCAATCGGGGTATTTCCAATTGATGTGGAAACCCAAAGAAGCAGAAAGAAAAATATGATGAATTTAAGCTGTGAAACAAAAGAAGTAATTTAAAAGACATAAATGAAAAGCTTGAGAATCATAAGATAGTGTGTGATTCAATGTACTGCTGTTTACCTCAACATAAGATATATCAGTACCGAGTTTGTCAGAACGGTGCATGGCAGATGATAGAGTGCCTTGTGTGTTTAGGTTCTGCTGGTCAATGCAGCTAAGTCAGATTGGATGGAACATACCTGTGGGAAATCCCCCAGCTAGGAGTATAAGTCACAGTTTTTAGGGGCGTGCAGGTGGGACAGAGATACCTCCTGCCTACCTTATGATAAGATTTCTTTATCATAAGGTAGGTACCGTAGGCAAGAGAAGAAAAGCCAACATCTGGGACTGGAAATCAGTAGAACATTTGACACTTGTTACACCTCCTTTCAAGAGGGAACAATCAAAATAGTTCACGTTACTAAAACAGAAAGCTGAAATCATCAATAGGATAGAGGAAAAAAATGTAATGCAAAACGGAGCCCTTTCGCTGCCAGTAAAAGCCTTCTCGATTCTACCTAACTTGAAAGGCTTGAGTGAAAGGCTAAGTTTTTAGCCCTGCCTTAAATGTAAGGTAATTATAAGTTCTAATTCAGTTCTTAGGCTCCGTAAGTCACTAGTGCCTTTATTAACTTTGGCAAAAGGCAAATATTTGCTATTGGTCTATAATTCTTACAAGAACTCTGATCTCCCTTTTCATCTTTAAACACAGACATATAATAACATCCTAGGGATAGATATCCAGCCAGCGGTGGTGAGCATTTCTTTAACCTGTGGTGGCATTGTTCCAAGATATTCAATGCTGGGCTGTGTCTGGGCACCAGCGTTGACTATCCAGTTTTATGTGTCTGGCTATCTCTTATGTGGTTAAGGGGCCCTTTTACTAAGAAACCGTAGGTGCCTATCCTGCTTATTTTCGAAGGAGATCGCCGGCCATCTTCCGACAGAAATCGGGAGATGGCCGGCCATCTCCTGAACCCGGCCAAATCGGTATAATGGAAAGCCGATTTTGGCCGGCTCCAACTGCTTTCCGTCGCAGAGCCAGCCAAAATTAAAGGGGGCGTTTCGGAAGGGTATGGAAGGCGGGACGGGGGCTTGGTTACAAGATGGCCGGCTTTGGCCGATAGTGGAAAAAAGAAGGCCGGCTCTGACGAGCATTTGGTCGGCTTCACTTGGTCCATTTATTTTTAGAACCAAGCCTCCAAAAAGTGCCCCAGTTGACCAGATGACCACCGGAGGGAATCAGGGATCACCTCCTCTTACTCCCCCAGTGGTCACCAACCCCCTCCCACCCAAAAAAAAATTTTTTTAAACATTTTTTTGCCAGCCTCTATGCCAGCCTGAAATGTCATACCCAGCTCCCTGACATCAGTATGCAGGTCCCTGGAGCAGTTTTTTGTGGGTGCAGTGCACTTCAGGCAGATGGACCCAGGCCCATCCCCCCCACCTGTTACACTTGGGGTGGTAAATGGGGGCCCTCCAACCCCCCCCCCCCCCAAAAAAAAACCCCCCACTGTACCCACATGTAGGTGCTCCCCTTCACCCCTTAGGGCTATGGTAGTGGTGTAGAGTGTTGGAGAGTGGGTTTGGGGGGGGGGATTTGGGGGGCTCAGCACCCAAGGTAAGGGAGCTATGCACCTGTGACCAATTTGTGAAGTCCACTGCAGTGCCCCCTAGGGTGCCCGGCTGGTGTCCTGGCATGTGAAGGGAGCCAGTGCACTACAATACCTTGGATTTGGCCGGGTTTCAGATCGCCGGCATTAGTTTCCATTATCGCCGAAAACCAATGCCGGCCATCTCTAAAGCCGGCCCAAATGCTGAGATTTGGCTGGCTCCAACCATATTATTGAAACGAAAGATAGCCGGCTATCTTTTTTCGATAATACGGTCGCGGCGCCGTTCGATTATGCCCCTCCATGTGCGTAGAATGCATGTCATATTTATTATTTATTTGTTACATTTGTATCCCACATTTTCCCACCTATTTGCAGGCTCAATGTGGCTTACATAGAACCGTATAGGCGATCACCAGTTCCGGTATAACAATTATAAAGTGATATAGTGGTGGATAAGGTTCATGTGTACAAGACACAATAGGGAATTGTAGAGAGGGGAAGTTGTGTTATGTCCATTACGCTCTTTGGTTTTGCTTGTGTTGCAGGTTTAGGTATTTAGGTTGGGTCAGTAGGGTATACCTTTTTGAACAGGTTAGTTTTTAGTGATTTCTGGAATTTCAGGTGGTCATACGTTGTTTTCACGGCTTTTGGTAATGTGTTCCATTGTTGTGTGCTTATATAGGAAAAGCTGGATGCATAAGTTGATTTGTATTTGAGTCCTTTGCAGTTTGGGTAGTGGGCGTTTATCTCCGAGAACGGGTCCGTGAAGGGGCGGAGTGAACCGTATTTTCAAAAAAAATAGACGCCCATGTGTTATTCGCCAAGGTGTGAGCTGGGCGTTTTTGCTTTTCAGCGATAATGGAAAATGAAATCGCCCAGCTCAAAAACGAATAAATCCAAGGCATTTGTTCGTGGGAGGGGCCAGGATTCATAGTGCACTGGTCCCCCTCACATGCCAGGACACCAACCGGGCACCCTAGGGGGCACTTTTACAAAAACAAAAAAAAAGGTAAAAGAGCTCCCAGGTGCATAGCACCCTTCCCTTGGGTGTTGAGCCCCCCAAATCCCCCTCAAAACCTACTGCCCACAAGTCTACACCATTACTATAGCCCTAAGAGGTGAAGGGGGGCACCTACATGTGGGTACAGTGAGTTTGGGGGGGGTTGGACGACTAAGCATTAAGCAGCACAATTGTAACAGGTAGGGGGGGGATGGGCCTGGGTCCACCTGCCTGACGTCCACTGCACCCCCTAACAACTGCTCCAGGGACCTGCATACTGCTGCTTGGGAGGAGGGTATGACATTTGAGGGTGAAAGTAAAAAGTTGTGAAACATCATTTTTTTGTGGTGGGAGGGGGTTAGTGACCACTGGGGGAGTCAGGGGAGGTCATCCCCAACTCCCTCTGGGGGTCATCTGGTCATTTAGGGCACTTTTTGGGGCCTTATTCGTGAAAAAACAGGGTCCAGGAAAAGTGCCCTAAATTCTAGCTACAAACGTATCCATTATCGGCGAAAGGCGCCCATCTCTGTTCGGGTGATAACCACGCCCCAGTTCCGCCTTCACCACGCCTCCGACACGCCCCCGTCAACTTTGTCCGCATCCGCGACGGAGTGCAGTTGAAAGCGTCCAAAGTTCGGCTTTTGATTATACCGCTTTATTTGTTTTTGTGAGAAAAACGCCCATCTCCCGATTTAGGTCGGAACTTGGGCGTTTTTCTCGTTCGATTATAAGCAGGATAGTGTTCAAATAAGGAAAATTAAGAAATCGAAGGTTGTTACTTCTGGAAAAAGTTTCCATTATTTCCGCTTTTCGTCTTAAATTACTTAAATCTTTCACAACTACATTTTGAACTTCCTGTAGTTGTTGAATATCTTTGGCTTGTTGTCCCACCTGTGAATTTAAATATTTTACTTTATCTTCCAACTTTTCAACATCTTGTTTAACCTTCTGCATTTGGGGTACTAAAGCTTTGCCCAAATCCATTATAAGTATCCAAAGGGATTCAAGAGTCACTTCGGGGGGTTTGATTTGTGTTAAATCAAATGAGAAGGCTCCTACCTCCGTCAGTTGTTGTTGCAATACGTCTCCTGGTCGACTTGAGCCAAATCTCTCCTCCGTTGATATTCCGTTCTGCTCAGTTTTTTCCTGATCTTCAATCGCCCCCGGCGTCTCCACTACTACCTCTCCTTCCGGAGTTCGACTCGGAGACGCCACCACCAAAGGAGAAAACTCGCGAAACACAGGCAGAGGAGGAGGTGTTCTAGCGTCCGGGCTCAATGAAACTTCCAGCTCAAGTGTCTCTCGCATGCCTTCAACTGCTGCGGGAGGCAACAGCGAGCCGCCCGTCGGCGTACTAGCGGCCTGGACCCGCTGCAGGAACGGTTCAATAGTGCCGCTTCGAATCGGGGTTCCAAGTCGCTGAGGGCCGATAGCCGCGGCTTTCCCTCTTCTTTTCGGCATTATAAGGTAATATTAGGCAAAAACCAGTTTCACCCAAGCTCAAAAGAAAAGTTCCTCAGGAGCTACAATGATGCGTCTATCCGCCAAGTACAGCATTTTGATTTGAGTTGCCTCCCTTCTTTTAGAGGAGCAATCTTATGTAATTCCTCAACCAAGGGAATGCTCCAAAATTGAACCATCTTTTCAGATACCAATACTTCATAATTTTGAAACCACTGACATATTGCATCCCTAAATTTGCTCAGATAAATTTTACCTCTGGTAGATGACACATTCACTTAATCTTTCAAACAACCAAACTTTGACAATCTCAGTTGAAATTCTAGCAAATAATGATGTGTCCATGTAATTGGTGGTGTTTCATAATTTGATTGGCATATTCTTTCCCTCTGGCATCAATATGACATCCAGCAGTGACCTGTGTGCTGAATACTACTTGTATTAATCAACCATATGCACGTTAATTCTATTGAGGATTTTTTAAAAATGAGAGGCTCTTCCATCTTCTTTAGAATCCGCATGAAGATGTAAATCTCCAACTACCATTACCCTTTCAAACTGAATGGAAATTAAAGTAACAACATCTATTAATAATTCTAAAACCTTGACTTTTGCCGGTGGGGGGGGGGGGGGGGGGGGAGCTAGCATAATAAAATCTAATGATAACAATACAATTTTCATACCCTCCACGTTATCAAAATGAAGGAAATGTGTTGTATATGTAAATTTTCTTTAAATAGCATTACCACACCTCATCCCTTCTTAAACAGCTTTAGAATATGTAGGGAAGGGAAATGGGACTTGATAATACCGCCTTTCTGTGGTATTTTGCAACTACATTCAAAGCGGTTTGCATATATACAGGTACTTATTTTGCACCTGGGGCAATGGAGGGTTAAGTGACTTACTGTCCCCCAGTTCCCACATACGGTGTCCAAAATTTGTGCACCGAACTTTGGACGTACTTCCAAGAATGCATGTACAAATAAATTGAACAATGAACTTGGAATCAAAAATAACTGGGCACAAACAGCCAATTACTGATGCTAATTATCATATGCAAATGCACCTGAATTCACGTTGTTCTATAAGGCACAGTGCCTAACTCATATAGCATTTATCTCAAAAGGGGGGCGTGGCCATGAGCACGTTGAGGGCATTCTGAAAAGTTGTGCTTGGAATTACAGTATACTGCCTGACCACGCCTAATTTGGGTGTCGGCATTTACACCAAGGTTCAGTAGGTGGGATTCCTTTATAAAATAACGCTTAGCACTGATTTTTATTTTACGCCTAAGGTTTGGCACCGTTTATTGAGTTCCCTCCTATATGAGATCCTGCGGGACAACTATCCACGAAAGTGGGACCCTCTCTTGTCATTAACCCCATTTCAGTAAGAAAGATTAAATCTGCTGATTTCTCTAAAATTAAATCATGAAGCAAAACGTGCTTGCATGGTAATTCTAGAATTTAGCACCTCAGTTTAGCTACCCCAATGCTATGGGCTTACTGCCAATACTATAATGGCATATTGGTGCTAAGATTCTGTTATAAAATACTAGCGTATATTGTAGAGGCGTAGCCAGATCTGGATTTTGGGGGGGCCTGAGCCGAAAGGGAGGGCACATTTTGCTCCACCTCCCCCCTCTCTCCACCCTGCTGCAACTCCACATAGCTGGGCTAGCAGGGGTCCTCAAGCCCTGCCAGCAGAACCCTTCTTGTGGCGATACTCAGCGCCGTGCTGCCTGCCCTGCTTTCCCGCCCCAGCGTGGATACTCAGTTTTAGTGATGATGGGGCAGACTTTGGGGGGCCTGAACCCAAATTGGGGGGCCTAGGCCCCCATATCCACCCCATGTTTACACCACTGGTATGTTGGCATTGGCACACTCATTTTTAAGCATGCCTTCTTATGCCCTGTCAATAGCAGGTATACATTGATGACAAGCCTAAGTTCACCATGTGATATGTATAATTTATAGTATTCTATAAACTAATCTGCCAGATTCAATGTAGCATCTAGAGATCCATGCTGAAATCCAGGTATATTCTATAACAACGTGTATAACTTAATTGGCTTAACAAGCTAATCAGCATTGTTATCAGCACTTAACAAGCAATAATGAGCACTAATTGGCAATAATTTGAATTTACGCACACAACTCACTAAGCATATTCTATAACGAACTGCACCTAAATTCTAATGCATGCAGTTCAAAGGGGGCATGGTTATGGGTGGGAAAATGGGCGTTATGTGGGTGTTCCCAAATTTACGCGCTTTGTTATAGAATATGGCCCAGTGCGCGTAAACCAATTCATAACCATCTCAAATTCAGGAAGTCACTGAAAACCACCTTGTTTAAGAAGGCCTACCCCTCAGACCCAACTTAATTTTCTACTTCCTGTGATACAGCAAAACTATGGACCGCATTGGACTTTTTATCATATCTTTGTTGCCTTATACTCATGTTATTTATAGGTTTACTACTATTTTGTGTATTTGTATTTTACCGAACCGGAGCCTGCCTCTACGGTATTATGTAAGCCACATTAAGCCTGCAACTAAGTGGGGAAATGTGGGGTATAAATGTGTTAAATAAATAAATAAATAAATAGATAGATAGATAAATCAACGTGCAAGGATTTACACCACATTTTCATTGGTGTAAATAGAGGTGCGTAGTTTTAGGTGCTGGGATATCAACTAAGCATATTGTATATTTCATGTTTTATTTTGTTTGAATTATATACCAAGCCTAAATCTAGGCACCGCCTATAGAATACGCTTAGGCAGAAATGTTTATCATGTGGATTTTTTAGGCACCTTATATAGAAGGCCCTATGTGTGTAAGGGACAGACATGCCCATGGCCCTCCATGTACACCCCCCCCCCCCTTCCAGTTAGGTGCTATGGCACTTAGGTGCTGTTTTATAGAATAACGCCAAGTGAAACATAGATGAATGTCAATGGCACCTTTGCCACACATAAGTGACGCATGCATCTGGGTGCCAGTTTATGGAATTGCCTCATTTTTGTTCAGTGATTCCACATGCAAAGTGATTTAAACAGCCAGAAACAGCTCCTGACCATTGAAATCGCTTGTTTAGATTTAGATTGTAAGCTCTTTTGAGCAGGGACTGTCATTTCTTCATGTTCATTTGTGAAGCGCTGCGTAGGACTGGTAGCGCTATAGATATGATTTATAGTAGTAGTAGTAGTAGTTGTTCGAGACTAACGCTGAAAATGTCTGGTTAGTGCCCACTCAAATCTGGCGATTTTGGAGGTGTTCTGGGGGGCACAGTCAGCACTTGCCAATATTCAGCACTTAAACAGCCAAGATAACCGTATAAATAGGACCATATAAATTTCAGTCCTATTTTTAAGTGGTACGCCATAGCTGATGAAGTGCTGAATATTGCACTTAACCAGCTATGTTTTTGCCAGCTCCATAAATCCAGAAAGTCAATGCTGGAGACACGGCCTAACATTGATTGAGTTTCTGAGGATAATGCCAGTAGGGTCAGCCAGCAGCTGAATATTGGGCCCAAACATTTCAAATGTGCTAAATTCCCCAGTATCCCTTTGTAAATAGTTATTTTGGTTACTATTGCTTTTGGTGGTGGCCATTCCAGGCATCTGCTACCTATCCTCTTAGTAGAAAAGAAGGTCCTCTCATAAACACAGCCTTTCTTTTGATAACCACACATTGTGACTAGCTGTCCTTGATTTTCTATTGTCTCTCTGTTTCTCTGCACAACTGTGCATGATCAATAATCAGAACTGTATTCTCATTGCCATACTGGGACAAACCAAAGGTCCATCAGGCCCGGTCTCTTATTTCCAACAGTAGTCAATTCAGTTCGCAAGTACCTGGCAGGGTCCCAGAAAAGTAAATAAATTCCATGCTGCTTATCCTAGGAATAAAGAGTGGATTTTCCCCTAGTCCACCTTAATAATGGTTTATGGACTTTTTTTTTTTAGGAACATGTTCAAATCTTTTTTAAACCCTGCTATTCTAATAGCTTTTACCACATTCTCAGGAATTCCAGAGCTTAATTATATGTTGAGTGAAGAAATATTTTCTCAGATTGGTTTTAAATGTACTACTCAGTAATTTCATTGCATGCTTCTTAGTCCTTGTACTTTTGGAAAGAGTCAGTAAACACGTGATTCACGCCTACCCATGCCCCTCCACTCATTATTTTAGATGTCTGTCATATCTCCCCTCAGCTCTTTTCTATGCCTTTCTTCATAGGAGAATCATTCCATTCTCTTGATCATTTCGGTCACCCTTCTCTGTACCTTTTCTAATTCAGCTTTATCTTTTTTTAACATGCAGTTACCAGAATTGCACATAATATTCGAGGTATGGCCACGCAGTCCAGAGTTTGCTAGATGTATGTTCAAGCAGGGCCATCAGAAGGCAGAGAGGTGTGTTGAAGGGTTTCTATACCTGTGCCAACCACTAAAAGCACTCAGTGATCATCACCTCCAGCAATTACCTTAAAATCGCAGCACCAGAGATCATTCCTGTGGCAGAGAACAGCTTGGCTCATAACACTTGTTATTACAAAAGAGAATGTCTGCATGAAATGTTTAGCAAAGGCTGGGTTGGCTGTTAGGCAGGAAGGAGAGACAGGGCTGCCTCTGCCAGTAATTGGCTTGAGAAAAAGTACTTTGTGTATTTTGTTTCACTTTAATTTTTATAGAGGACATGGCTCTTGGCTCAAAGGCCAGAAGAATCAGTCCGCGTATGGAAAGGAATTATGAATGCCACAGTGCACCAGAGTGGAATGGGATGGGGTAGGGTGAGATGGCATGGCGTAGACTGCTATGATCTGCTTTCCCCTCGCTCTTTTCTCTAAATTGGTTGTTACTGTTTTGTTTTCAAAGCAAGAAAACAGGAGATCAATTTATTCCTCAAATTAGTGTGGAAAGCCCCTCTCCTTCTACTAAACCTCCCCCCACACACACTTACTGTTCCTGTATCTGAGCTCCTTGTTTCATTTCAAAGGATTCCCTTTCCCTGCGGGGGCAGATCACAGAGCCTTTTCCCTGGCACTCAGGGTATGTGTGGCTTCCCTGCTTCTCTCAGATGTGCCCCACAGGATAAATGCTCACACTCAGTAAACTTATTTTCTTAATTAGATTGGACGGTTACTCAAGCAAATCAAGTGCCAACACATCAACCAAGATTCTGCATTACAGGGAAGTAGGAGCAACACATACAGACAGAGAAAAATACACAGAAAGGTGCGTGTTACAGAAGCATTTCTAGAGAGACACACACATAAAGTACACAGCCACAGGGATACAGACTATAGAGATGTTAAATGCGTAGGAACATAGCAAATAACATAGCAAGTTCTCGAGTCTCTTCACTGGCTCCCTGTCCGCTTCTGTATACAGTTCAAACTCCTCTTACTGACCTTTAAATGCATCCACTCCATGACCCCTCGTTACCTACATTCCTCCCCGTGAACCCCGCTCTCTGAGCAAGTCTCTCTTGTCGTCCCCCTTCTCCTCCACCGCTAACTCCAGACTTCGTTCCTTTTATCTTTCTGCACCTTATGCCTGGATCCGTCTTCCTGAACCCATACGTCTAGCTCCATCTCTACCTGTTTTTAAATCTATGCTGAAGGCTCACCTTTTCACTGCTGCCTTTGGCTCCTAGCTGCTACTCATTTGCCCTCCTCCTCCCCTGTTCCTCTTTACCCTGTAATTCCCTTGTCTGTCTGTTTTACCTAGATTGTAAGCTCTTTGAGCAGGGACTGTCTCTCTATGCAGTGGCGTAGCAAGGGGGGTGGGAGGGGCGGTCCGCCCCAGGTGTAAGCTTGGGGGGGGGGGGCTCCCTGCCAGCTCCCCCCCCCCGGGTGCAGCACGATGACACTCCCCCCCCCCCGACCCAGTGCCTACCCTCCTCAGCTCCCTCCAACCAGCTCCCGCACCCTACCTTTAAAGAAATTTCGGAAGCCGTGGAGAGGCGAGGCGCCTGCATGTAAAAGAAGTGTGGATCGTCATCAGGCCTTCCCTCACACTGTCTGTCCCGCCCTCCGCTGACGCAACTTCCTATTTCCACAAAGGCGGGACAGAGAGCGTGAGGGAAGGCCCGATGACGATCCACGCTTCTTTTACATGCAGGCGCTGTGCCTCGCCTCTCCGTGGCTTCCGAAATTTCTTTAAAGGTAGGGTGCGGGAGCTGGTTGGAGGGAGCTGAGGAGGGTAGGCACTGGGTTGGGGGGGAGGGGGGTGTTGATGTGCCGAGGGGGGGTGTCATCGTGCTGCACCCGGGGGGGGGGGGTGCAACGGCGAACTGCCCCGGGTGGCAGCCCTCCTTGCTACGCCACTGTCTCTATGTCAAATGTTCAGCGCTGCGTGCGTCTGGTAGCGCTGTATAAATGCTATTAGTAGTAGTAGTAGTAAATAACAGCAGAAAAAGACCATATTGGACTCTCCAGTCTACCTCCATTTTAGATAGATATGCATGCAAAGCAAAACTCGTTTCCCCTTACCCCCACCCCTACCCCTACCCCATGCCTCTCATCTAAACTTTCAAAAATTTTCCTACCAGTGCCTCAGAGCAGCTAATGAAGTTATCCATTTCCAGAAGGAAGATTTTTTTTGTGGCTAAACTTTGTTTTGAACTTATATCCAAAAGTAGTGCTTCAGGTCCTATAATATATCATGATAGACTTGTCAGAAAGCCCAGTCTGGCCTACATTATTTGTTTGTCCTTGAGATGTTCTAAATCCCTTGTTACTTACTGCACATGTATTAATTTGCTTCTTGAACTTATTGTAAGTTGTGTTATATTGTGCACATTATTATGTTTTATTCACTTTATTGTTTGTTTGTAAGCAACATTGAACGCGAGTCTATTTTGGGCTAATGTGGGGTATAATAAATAAATAAAATCTGCCTCTTGGAACCAGATAACTTGGCAGCGGTGCAGCCCTCCATAGCAGTCTCAAGCATGCCCAGAATCCATGAAAGTAGTGGCTCCACCATACCTACTCGAAAGTCATTTCAGGCCTTGTTATCCTCCTTTTTGAAGAAGAGCATTTAATCCAACACCTAGTTCCTCAACATCAAACTTTCCTGACCATCTGTACAGCCAATACTAGTAAGGCCATTGTCTAAAACACCCAGCCTCTCAATACTCCTTGCAGTTTACCAAATGCTTTCTTTCATATATACTTATAGATAGATAAACACAGAGGTGCATGTATAGAAACAGATGTATATACAGTCACATTAATTCATAGACAGAGATATGCACAGTCAATATCACCCAAATATACACAGAGGCTTTAAAAAACTTTCCTGCCCAATGTGCAGGTATAAGAATTAATATACTACCTTTCTGTGGTTTACATATCTTATATACAAGTACTTTTTCTGTCCCTAGGGGGCTCATGATCTAAGTTTTGTACCTGGGGCAATGGTGGGTTGGGTGGCTTGCCAGGATCACAGGGGGGCTGCTGTGGGAATTGAACCTGGTTCCCCATGTTCTCAGACCACTGCTCTGACTATTAGGCTCCTCTTCCTCCTCCTCCTTGAATACATCTTCCAGAACTAGAAGCTCAAATGAACCTAAAAGTAGACATTCCTATGAAAAGTGTAGCATGTCAGATGTGGGATAAGAAGATGCACATGGGCACAATGCATTTCCTTTACCCTGCAAGGAGGGAACTGTTTCTTACGTGTGTTTGTACAGTGCTGAGAAAAAGTACTTTGTGTATTTTGTCTACTAGTACTATAGGAATGATAAGTAGCAGTAGCAGTTGTAAGGGGAGACATTCTACTACTACTTATCATTTCTAAAGCGCTACTAGACGTACGCAGCGCTGTACACTTGAACATGAAGAGACAGTCCCTGCTCGACAGAGCTTACAATCTAATTAGGACAGACAAACAGGACAAATAAGAGAAGGGAATATTAAAGTGAGGATGATAAAATAAGGGTTAGGAGTTAAAAGCAGCATCAAAAAGGTGGGCTTTTAGCTTAGATTCGAAGACGGCCAGAGCTGGAGCTTGACGTACCGGCTCAGGAAGTCTGTTCCAGGCATATGGTGCAGCAAGATAAAAGGAACGGAGTCTGGAGTTAGCGGTGGAGGAGAAGGGTGCAGATAAGAGAGATTTACCCAGTGAATGGAGTTCCCGGGGAGAGATGAGAGTGGAGAGGTACTGAGGAGCTGCAGAGTGAATGCACTTATAGGTCAATAAGAGGAGTTTGAACTGTATGCGGAAACGGATAGGAAGCCAGTGGAGTGAATTGAGGAGAGGGCTAATATGAGCATAACGACACTGGCGGAACATTCGTGGGGATGGGAAATGGGTGGGGTTTGCAACTAACAGCAAAAGAAGAAGGGGTTAGACCAATGTAGTTCCAAAACTAGTGGTTTATTGGCTAAAAGCAACTCTAAAAGCAACTTGATGCAGAACTGATTTTCGGTGGAAGAGGCAGTTGTACTATCTCAGCCAAATATGGTAAAAGCAAACTAATATGGCGAAGAATACATCCACTTATACAGCATCAAAAACCCATAGAAAGCCAGAACGCCAAAAAGCACAAAGCTGAAAACTGCTGGAGTAAAATAAGCAGCGAAACTTAAGTAACGAAGCACAAGTGCTTGTCCTGTGTGACACGTGTTTTTACTCCAGCGGTTTGCAGCTTCCTGCTTTTTGGCGTTCTGGCTTTCTTGGGATTTTGATTCTGTATAAGTGGATGTATTCTTTGCCATGGAATATCCACGGTTAGGTGCTTAAACGCTATTTAACCAGCCAGGAGCCGTTCCTAGCTGGTTAAATGATTCTGAATATTGGGCTCGTGGTGTCCATCACTAGCCATATGACCTTAGTTAGTCCTGCAAGAAAGCTTAGGGGTCCTTTTACAAAGGTGCAATGAAAATTGGTTTGCAGTAGTGTAGGCGTGGGTTTTGGGCGCACGCCGATCCATTTTTCAGTGCACCTGTAAAAAAAGGCCTTTTTTTTATTTTTGCCAAAAGTGGATGTGCGGCAAAATCAAAATTGCTGCTCATCCATTTTGAGTCTGAGACCTTACCACCAGCCATTGACCTAGCGGTAAAGTATCACGCGGTAACTGGGTGGTAATGACCTATGCACATCAAATGCCACTTGCTGCATGTCCGATACGCGCAGCCAAAAATAAAAATTATTTTTCAGACACACGTATCGGACACGTGGCAAAAATGAAATTACCACAAGAGCCACTTGGTAGCTGGGCAGTAACTCCATTTTGGCACACGTTGGGCGCGCGAAGACGCTTATGCAGCTTAGTAAAAGGGCTCCTTAGTTAGTAAGTTCTGTGAAACCGAAGAACAGTGGCATAGGAAGGGCAGGGCGGTGGGGGCGGTCTGCCCCGGGTGCACGCTGCTGGAGGGTGCAGATAGCAGCCGCGCGCCTGTCGGCTCCGCTGGTTCCCTGCTCCCTCTGCCCCGGAACAGGTTACTTCCTGTTCCGGG
Source organism: Microcaecilia unicolor (assembly GCF_901765095.1). Lineage (NCBI taxonomy): Eukaryota > Metazoa > Chordata > Amphibia > Gymnophiona > Siphonopidae > Microcaecilia > Microcaecilia unicolor. The sequence continues at coordinate 113,107 of NW_021963227.1, forward strand.
ACAGAGGGAGCAGGGAGCCAGTGGTGCCGACAGGCGCGCGGCTGCTCTCTGCTCCCTCCAGCAGCCAAGAATGCACCCGGGGGCGGCTTGATGCACCGGGAAGGGGGGTGTCATTGAACCGGGGGGGGGGGGGGCTTGATGCACCGGGAAGGGGATGTCATTGTGCCGGGGGGGGGGGGGGTGTCGTGCTGCACCCTGGGGGGACGGACGTCGCTGCACCCAGGAGGGGGGGGGGGGTGCGCAGCGGCGATCTGCCCGGGTGGCAGCCGACCTAGGATCACCACTGCCAAAGAATCCTAAGCATATGAATAAACTCAAGCAATGCTGCATTCATTACTGACATGATACTAGTTACAAACATTATTATTATAGACCCAGTCACAAGGGGGTCCTGGCAGCTACAGGATTGATGACAGTTCCAGGTACTTCCAGGAGCTCCTAGGCAGCTCCATCCAAATTACCAATTAGTTTTATTCCTGTGCTTCTAATGCTGAGTGCTTTTTTGTCCCATTGCCCTCCCCTAGTTCACACCCCTCCACTAATCTGAATCTGGCCAATGTAAGCTGCAGTTTAATGCTTTCTCCATGGACACCACAGACATGAAAATTACCAGCCAAGATTCCTATCACCTCTGTAATAAACCCTTAGGCTCCAGCTCTCATTGTCACAGCAGAAAGGAAAAAGGAAGAGAAAAATATAAAACATTCATACTGAGTGACTGTTCATCATGGTGACGATAATGAATTAGCCAAAGCTGAGAGGTCTACCTGTAGTGCTGTGAAGGCTGTCTGGCTCTCACTCTTTGGGGTAGATTCTATACATGGAGCCACATTTAGGAGAGAACACAAGGGATCTGCTTTGCTTTCTTGTGTTTTCATCTGTCTGGACCAAGATCTATTTTTGCTTTTGTATCTGCTTTGAAAAAAACATTCAGTAAAAACTCCTTTAAGTTTAAACAGACATTGACTGGACATCTGCATTTTTGAAGCCTGAGTGTGCTGCCTGTTGATTTGAAAGAAGTGAGAAGAGCGTCCCAATGGTAGGCCTTGGAAGCATGTTTTTTCTTCCTGCCCAACATGAACCCAAGGGCAGGGCCACCGAGAGACTGGGCCGGGCCCGGGACAAGGCCGTCCCCGGGCCGCGCATGCCGGAGTCAGAAGACAGCACTTCTGCTGGCAGGGGATCGGGTGGAAGGGGCCCGGTGGTGGGTGGGACTGCGGCGCCAGGCCCCCTTGGAGGCCCGGGCCCTGGGAATTTTGTCCCCCCTGTCCCCCCCTCTCGGCAGCCCTGCCCAAGGGTCAATGGAATGGAGTGGCAGTTCCAGCCTCCTGAAACAAGCCTAGTTTTTGCCCAAGTAGTACCCCAGATCTGCACATTAGAGAACAGTCAATTGGCCAGAGACCTGTCTAGCTTCCAGAGCTTCTGGAAGAGTTACTGCTTTTAACTCCTAACCCTTATTCACTTGTTCAGAACCCGTATTTTATTATCCTCACTTTAATATTCCCTTATCTCTTGTTTGTCCTGTTTGTCTGTCCTAATTAGATTGTAAGCTCTGTCGAGCAGGGACTGTCTCTTCATGTTCAAGTGTACAGCGCTGCGTACATCTAGTAGTGCTTTAGAAATGATAAGTAGTAAGTAGTAGTTCTCAACCCAATTCTTGGGGCACACCAAGTCAGTCTGGTTTTCAAGATACCCACAATGAATATGCATGAGATATATTTGCATGCACTGCCTCCATTGTATGCAAATCTATTTCATGCATCTACATTGTGGATCTCCTGAAACACTGACTGAGATGGGCCCTTTTACAGGTCTTAGGTTTCAAACCAATGTATCTGTAGGTTGTGTCTGGTGTTCAGACCTACAGATGTCTTTCCCAGTTCAACATCCTTCAGGAGATAATAATACTTGGCAACTGAATTTGTCATCACAGGATAGTCAGCAACTCCAGAGGACAGCATGAATCTGGCTTGGCCCCAGGGAAATCCACGGCTTTCTCTGCATTGGTTGCTCATGGCAAAGGGTTCTCTACTACCATGAGAATGAGGGCTCTTCTTGTGGTTCGATATCCTTTTGGAGCTTAAGGCCATGGATTATGGCTTGGACCTTAAATGGTTCAGTCATCATCTATATAAGATTCTGTAAGGTGGTTAGTTCTACACTACACTGGATCTTACGTTCAGAACTGTTGCCTGGTTGAGCCTTACAGTTAACTGAAACTTTGGGCTTTGTGATTGTTTCAGTTAGTGGTATTTGCAGAAAAGGCTTCCTTAAGTACTGGCCTTGGGATTCCTCCTACATGGATAGTTTAAGAGAGAGCTCTAGCAGCCCTTCCAGATATTGTTCGGCTCCTTCTTGAGGCCGCATCTCTGTTCCTTCTCCCATGATGGGTCTCAGCTTAATGTTAGTGGTGCTGACAGGTTCTCCCATTGATTGGTGAAGTTGGCAGTTTTATAGACCTCCTTAGTGTTTTGGGTATTGGTTTGGTCAGCCCAGAGTCCCTAAATGTTCAGAGTCCTCTTCTATAGGACATAATGCTTAGTCTGCATAGTAGCTTCAGTATCATTGTACCAAAGCCTACGTGCTGTTTCATAATGAGTTATTCTTCTGGTGCTTCCTTGCATTTTATGGATGTGTAGAGGTTGTCTGAAGGTCTCTTAGTCCTTCCTCCTTAATTGGGCCGGGCATGGCTGCCTCCTCAACAGACAGCAGGGGGAAAGAGCAGTGCCACTAGTGTTGGAATGGTGGGTGGAGGGGGTTTATAGAACATTTCCCCTCACCCTTAAGAATAGTCCCTCAGAAAGCCTGAGCCACCTTAAGAACACTAGTCCAGCCCCAGGAGGAAGTGAGTCAGGAAGGATGGAGTTGGAACCAGGAAGTATAAAGGACAGGGCCAGACTGAGGTTAAGGAGGAAGGAAGAATCAAAGCCCCAGCATACACCACTGCAACAGACATTTAATGATTGTGACCTGGCTGAGGTAAGCCACTTTTGTTCCTGTTTGAGCCTTGCGAGCCTTGCACTGAGGTCTGGCTGGAGCCAGACCCTATAAGAGAAGAACTGAGAAGGACTTACAGGCTGTGTTTGGGGCATGGCAGGCCCACCAGCCACAGACCGTGTTTTGGGCCTGCCAGCCAGAGACCTACCTGTGCTTCTTGAGTTCTTGGCCCTATGACTTGTTTTCATTTATATTGCTTTGTACAGCTGTGTTATTTCACAGACCCACCCTCAACTCGCGTTCGAGGAATCACAGTGGGCTAGAGGAGTCATTGCGTGTGACTATCGCTGTCTTGGTAAGGACGGAGTCAACCAAAAGGATAACATGGTGTCATGGCCACTGCCGTGTTCCTTGCTTTGACGCACCTCTCTCCTTTGGTCGGTCCCCGTGGCATTGCTCTGGGTGGCGGCCCATTCTCCTTTGGCACTTCCTGTGTCGGCCCATGCCGTGTTTCGGCATGCACCAAAGAGACTTGTTTAATGTGCCAGCGGCAGGAAGCACAGGATCTTTGAGGGACACCTTAACGTCCTGCTTGGGGCCTATTTAAGGAAGGCCATGGCATTCCTTTGGTGCCTTTGCAACAGGTCTCCAGTGTGCTTTGTCCCCAGTTTGCCATGCCTTGTCTCCAGTCCAGCTTGCCTTGCCTTATTTCCAGCCCAACATGCCTTACCTTGCCTCCAGTCCAGCTTGCCGTGCTTTGTCTCCAGTCTAGCTTGCCTTGCCTTGTCTCCAGCCCAGTATGCCTAGTCTCCAGCCCAGCATGTCTTGTTTACAATCCAGCTTGCTTTGCCTTGGCTTCAGTCCAGCTTGCCGTGCCTTGTCTCTAGTCAGCCTTACCTTGCCTTGTCACCAGCCTGCCTTACCTTGTCTCCAGTCTTACCAAGTCTTCAGTTACAGCTGAGCCCTGTCTACAGCTCTAGCTGAAACTTGTGTCTAGTACCATCTGAGCTGTGCCCGGTTTGGCTGACTCGCCTGCTGCCAACTGCTACCTGGCAAACCCTCAGGTTGACCGGATAGTGCCAACTCATCTGTGGCCCATGGGCTCACCTTTTCTGAACTGTGACACATTGTGGGTATGCAAAATATTGACCCTTGCACTCCAGTGCTCCATGACTTTCCACCACCCTCCCACACACACTGTATATTTCTCTTGTATGGTTATTTGACCACTGTTTTTTTAATTACAATAACCAGGAACCTGTGCTAGGTAATTCCCAGGAGCTCAATCTATTCTTCAAATAGAAAATCCCAAGAACCTCAATGGCTAAAGGCAAATATAGACAACATCAATCATCTTCATAGGTCAACTAGAAATAATTTCCAAGACTTTTATATATATATTTAACTTAGCTTTTAAATGTCCATCTATCCTCAAACTCAAATTATATAGGGCAGAGCTGGCGCTAAAATACTCTTAGGGGGTGGTCCCTTGAGACAGCTCGGTCTCGGGCGAAACATATGTCGGGCATTTTACCCCCTGAGTTTGAGGATAGATGGACATTTAAAAGCTAAGTTAAATATATATATAAAAGTCTTGGAAATAATTTCTAGTTGACCTATGAAGATGATTGATGTTGTCTAACGTTGTCATTACAATAAATGTAATGGCAACGGACATCGCTGAGGTCATTTAAATCATGAACGATTCAAGTGATAGCGGCTTGGAAGCTATATATTAAAGCTATACATTAAATTGTTGTTAGTTGGATATACTGTAACTATTTTTGATTCTATGCTATCCAACAACTAGCTATAAAATAATAGCCGATTGTGTGGGTTTTAAAGGCAAATATAGGCAGGAATTTTAAAGGAATCACATAAAATGCCTACAAAGTTTTATAAGTGACTTACAGTCCACAGAAGATCTTATACATGAGAAAGGGTCCACATTGAGGGGCATAATCGACCAGAAACGCCTATCTCCATGGGCGTTTATCTCCGAGAACGGGTCCGTGAAGGGGCGGAGTGAACCGTATTTTAAAAAAAAATAGACGCCCATGTGTTATTCGCCAAGGTGTGAGCTGGGCGTTTTTGCTTTTCAGTGATAATGGAAAATGAAATCGCCCAGCTCAAAAACGAATAAATCCAAGGCATTTGTTCGTGGGAGGGGCCAGGATTCATAGTGCACTGGTCCCCCTCACATGCCAGGACACCAACCGGGCACCCTAGGGGGCACTTTTACAAAAACAAAAAAAAAGGTAAAAGAGCTCCCAGGTGCATAGCACCCTTCCCTTGGGTGTTGAGCCCCCCAAATCCCCCTCAAAACCTACTGCCCACAAGTCTACACCATTACTATAGCCCTAAGAGGTGAAGGGGGGCACCTACATGTGGGTACAGTGAGTTTGGGGGGGTTGGACGACTAAGCATTAAGCAGCACAATTGTAACAGGTAGGGGGGGGATGGGCCTGGGTCCACCTGCCTGACGTCCACTGCACCCCCTAACAACTGCTCCAGGGACCTGCATACTGCTGCTTGGGAGGAGGGTATGACATTTGAGGGTGAAAGTAAAAAGTTGTGAAACATCATTTTTTTGTGGTGGGAGGGGGTTAGTGACCACTGGGGGAGTCAGGGGAGGTCATCCCCGACTCCCTCTGGGGGTCATCTGGTCATTTAGGGCACTTTTTGGGGCCTTATTCGTGAAAAAACAGGGTCCAGGAAAAGTGCCCTAAATTCTAGCTACAAACGTATCCATTATCGGCGAAAGGCGCCCATCTCTGTTCGGGTGATAACCACGCCCCAGTTCCGCCTTCACCACGCCTCCGACATGCCCCCGTCAACTTTGTCCGCATCCGCGACGGAGTGCAGTTGAAAGCGTCCAAAGTTCGGCTTTCGATTATACCGCTTTATTTGTTTTTGTGAGAAAAACGCCCATCTCCCGATTTAGGTCGGAACTTGGGCGTTTTTCTCGTTCGATTATAAGCAGGATTATGTCACATGTATTGCGTGAACAAATCAGATTCCATTGTACACTGTCCCTTAGTTTTACAAATCTTCCTATTCACCCCATGTTACAACCCCATACTCTGTGGCAGATTCATATTTCCAGTTATCGTTAGACATTGTGGACATCTGTCTCATGCCCCCCCCCCCCACACACACACACTCGCCACGAACAACCACAACCACCACCAATACAGCTGATGAAATAAAACAAGTGATTAATGCAGCACGATGACTGTGAAACTAGAGTATGTTTCCCTACCCTGCTTCCCCCACACCCTCAACCCCACAGCCTTCTCCTCACCTGATCTTTCCCACCCACAGACACACATTCTCCCTCTCACCTACCCCTGGCACTGGACGAGAAAGCATATCAGACAGGCTTTGTTTAGCTTTCACTGACACACAGAGTCTTCTTGTCTGACAAATCTGAGGGGTATTTTTAGCTCTGTGTCTCCGTGTGCGCCACGTCAATATAAATGGTAGGGCTTATTAAAACAAAGAAAATATTTTAGTTATTGCTGGAGTTTGTCTCCTTGTAAGAATCCCTGATAAGAAGCCTTTAGCTTTGGCATTTTCTAGCTTAGTCCCTGGTTGTGAAACGTGGATGCTTTTGTTGAAAAATCTGAAGCATTATTGCTGAATTCTCAGAGACTTGTACTTGTCCGGGCAGTGGGGCCATTTAAACAGTGAAGCCCCATTTAGGGAGTTTTAAAATGTATTTATAGTATGAGGGTGGGCCCAATGTACTTGTTTGCCTAGGCCCCATCAAAAGGTTAATGCTGCCCTAGATATCAGTTTAATTATTTAATTTGTATCAAATGGCATTCCTATTTGTTAAACAAGGGCCTGGTTTTCAGCCAGCAGTGGTCAGTTCTGGAAATTCAATGTCAGGCTCTGGCACTGAATTTTCAGGTATTTGGCAGAGGCAAAAACGTAGGTGCCCTTTTACCAAGCTGCAATAAGCACTAATACGTGCTTACCACAGCTTGAAATGGTGTGCCGCAGGATGTGCTGAGGTGTTCCGCAGTACCTGTGACATGTGCACGCATCCAGCACGCTAAATAATAAAATGCCTTTTTCCCACAAGGGGCATGTATGGGGGGTGGAGAGTGGGTGTGTCTGCGCTACTCTGTTAATACAGCCACATTGCGGCACGCTAACTGATTAGTGCATGCATAGCACGTGAACCCTTATCACCTACAAAATGGATGGCGGCAAGGGCTCATGAGGTAATGGCCACACGCTCATGCCAATTGGATTACTGTAATGCACACTACAGCAGTCTGACTACAAAGGGTCTGCACCAGCTCCAATTTATTCAGAATGCTGCAGCAAGACTAATAGACGGTTGCAAGCAACGTGACCACATCACACCAATTTTGCAAAAATTTCATTGGCTACCAGTACAATAGACGGCTAAATTTAAAAATCTATGTCTAATCTTCAGGGCCCTTAAAGGAAATGGCCCCGAGTACCTGAAGAACAGGATGATCCTCTACACACCTCCAAGGACACTAAGGTCCTCTCAAGGACTATCACCAACCACGCCCTTTCCAAAAGACATTACACAATGTGATACCCACAAGCAAGCCTTCTCCTGAGTAGCCCTCACACTCTGGAATGCACTGCCTGAAAGGTTCCGCTTAACACAAGACTATCTCTACTTCAGGAAGCAGGTGAAAGCTTGGCTGTTCAACCAGGCCTTTAATGGAAGATGTAGCTATCTTGTTAGTCTCACTCACACACACCAGGAGTGACACAGGCTGCGCATACTGTAGCAGGACATGTTTATCCACGCCTACCCTAGCTGAGATAACATTTAATTATCTCTCGGACCTCATGTGCAACTTTCTTTAAATTAGTCACCTTATTCTCTAACTCCTCTTACTCTCTTACCTATCTATGGGGCCCTTTTACAAAACTCACTCTTCTGGGGCTACCACTGGCCCAATGTGGCCATTGGTGGTAGTTCCGCCCTGAGCGCGTGCCATTTCTGGGGAAAAAGAAGTCCCCTGAAAATGGCTTGCACGACGATAACCCAGCAGTAATCGGGCATTGCCGTTGCTGCCCGGTTACCGCTGGGTTAGCGCGGGAGCCCTTATCACCACCTCAGTGGGTGGCAGTAAGGGCTCCCTTCTGTATGGCCATGTGGTAAGAGTTCTCTTACCACATGGCCACTCATAAAAGAACAAACCCTCTGTATACTTCCGTGTGGAAGGGTCCACCGGGGGTCTAGAGAGAGGGCCAATAAAACAGCTGGGGGCTTTTTTTTACCCACTGCAGTAAAAAGGGCCCTGGTGTGCAGGAAAAACAGCCCCCACCGCTAGAGCAGGGCCCATTTTACCACAGCTTGGTAAAAGGACCCCATATTTTCCATCTTTGCTTATGCCCTATGTTGTCAATTAAAATGTTTTATTACGTATTGTGTTGACATAATAAGTAGTATACTATGCCATACTTTGTATTGTTATTTGAATATTTTTACTGCGATAATTGTCTATTGCTCATGTTTTATTTATTCTTACTGTACACCACCTAAAGTGAATTCCTTCAAAAAGGCAGTAAATAAATCCTAATAAATAAATAAATAAATAAATAAAGTAAACATTAGCGTGTGCCCATCAATGGAGAAAAAAGAAAATCGTTTTTTTTCCCAGCCACGGCAAAAAGTGGTCTTAACGCACAGAAAAGATCCACGAAAGGACGTGGTACAGCCACTTTTTGCCACAGCTTTGTAAAAGAGCCCCTTAGCCGATTAAGTGCAATATTCAGCAATTACCACATAAAAATTGGACTAAATTTATGTGTTTATCTTGGCCAGTTAAGTGCTGAACATCAGACTTAACAGGACAAATGCTGACTCCACCCTGAAATGCACCCAAAATAGCCAGTTTTGACTTGGGCGCTAACTATTCGGTTAGCCTGGACAGGCAATTTCAATGTCTAGGAGTCTCTCAAATATTGGGCCCTAGGTTCCTAGATTACAGACCTCGCTCCTGAAAAGCAGGATAATTTGTTACGTCAGCCAGCAGGAAATTGAACACAAAATACACAAACACACACCCGTGTGATAAGTCTGTCTGATGATTGGCTATACTGGTGTTGAGGTAAACTAAACCTTTGAAGCTGGGTGTATTATTTTCAGACTGTGCTGTCTTGTATTGACCAGCATAAATCTTATCCGAAGGTGCTGACACACATGAGCTTTGCAGACCACACACATCCCCTCTTCAGATATTCATAAGCCCTTGAAAGTGTGAAAAGCATGTGTGTAATGGGGCAGATGGGAGTGGGGAAAACAGAATCATTTTCCCCAGCCTGATTTCTGTTGCAGTTAGTGGCAGCTTCCCATAAAAAATGTTTGCAAATATATTGATTTCGGGCAAGATCTCAGCACCCCAACTGGGTGATTTATAGCCTTGCTCTCTATCCATAACAGAGTTTTATAAGACAAATGAGTAACTTGTTGAAAGTTAAGAGCACTGCCTGAAAAAGGGAGTTTACATCTTGTGTGCTTTTTTGTGTCAAGTGAAGAAAGGCAATTAGCGGCTAATCCAATATAAATATGCGTGGAGTCAGTCTAGAGTGTGACAGCAAAATCATTTATACAACCTGAAATCTGAAGAGTCCTTTTAAAATAACTAGTAATGAAACAATGAAGCACACGAAGAAATCTCCCTTTTCTGCTCTGCTCTACAGTCTGTGTAACCCAGTTTCCATTTGCATGGCCAAACTGTTCTAATGACCCCCCTAAAGAATCATTAGTTATTAAAAGATGGAAAAGGCAACAAGCGAGGGGAGTTTGTTAAACTACACTGGATGCTGCCAGGTCTTCATGCCATGAAACGTACTGCTAAGAAAGAGGCTAGGGGAGGGGGGGGGGGGGTGGAGGAGCTATGCTTTAATTGCATTCCCTTCCTACTTCTACTGAAACTTGTTCTATTAAATAAGGAGCTTTTTTTTTTTCTGAAAACATCACCTCTTCATAGCTTTTAATGGGAACATTTCCCACACTTTACCCCATTACTGGGAACATTTCAAACATTCTAACTCATTCCTGGGAGCACTTTCTATATTAACCCATTACTGGAAACTCTCTAAACATTTTATATAGTGGCATTCCTGTGAGCACTTCCCTTATTCTTACCCATTACTAGGAGCATGCTGGACATGCTAACTTGATACTGGGGACAATTCCATATTCTAATCATAGCTAGGAATATATCCAACATTCCAACTTGATATTGGATGTAATTCTAACTTGATATTGGAGGTAATTTCTATATTCTAAATCATAGCTAGGAATATACCTAACTTCTAACTCGATACTAGGGGTAACTTCCATATTCCAATCGTAGATAGGAGTAAACCCAACATTCTAACTCGATACTAGGGGTAACTTCCATATTCCAATCATAGGTAGGAGTAAACCCAACATTCTAACTCGATACTGGGGGTAACTTCCATATTCCAATCATAGCTAGCAATAAACCCATCATTATATCTCAATACTGGAGACAATTTCCATATTTAAATCATAGCTAGGAATATACTCAACATTCTAACTTGATACTGGGAGCAATTTCCATCTTCTAAACCATTACTAGGAGTATATCCAGCATTCTAAACCAATACTTGGAGTACTTCAATGCATTGATGGGTTTATCCCCACATTCTATCCCATTACTGAGAACAGTGCCATTCCAACCATATTGCAAAGATGCCAAATCTCACTCATTAGGAGTGAGTCACACTCATTTGAAAGCTTTCTCACTCTCACACTCTTTGACCCTATTTCTCACTCAGAGCTTCAGTACCAGTGCATTGATCTCGATCACTGCTTTTAAGAGAGGGAAGCCTTAGAGAAGTAAACTAAGTGGTTCATCCAGTAGGAAGAAATCTGAGCACACCTTCCTGCCTACTGTTTCCCCTTGCCCTGTCCTTTTTCCCTTTACTGCAAGTACATGTGGTCTGAAACTGATGTACATACTTTTAACTACTGGGTGAAAGGCAATTTTCAGCTCAAAAAAATTTACCGAAATTGTTCCCCACTTTGTTTATATTCTTTAAGAGGCTCCAAAGAAAAGCCAATATCATTTAATGCTGCCTTGATTCTTTTGCAAAGCAACACTACACTTAAAGCAATCTAGATTTATAACCTGGATGTATCATCTGAAAAACTTTCAGCCTTTGGCCTTCAATCTCACTCCTTGGTGTGGTAAATCTCACTCTTTAAGATGGTTCACCCTTGGCATCTCTGATATTGTATACCATTATGGAATTAGTCTCAACCATCTGATCTAGGGATTCTTGTGCACTTGATTCAAGTTTCCTTTCAGCATAGGACCGTAAAATGTGCACATAACTCCGGCAGCCCTATACTCCCTCCCCAAACCAATATCCTTAGGGTCTGATGCAGAAAGCTTTCCACAGGTTTAGCTCAGTTTGGGAAAGCAATGCAAAAACGGTCTCAGTGCTAGCTCATACAGAAACCCTTACCTTACCTGGTGATTTAGCCACTCCCCTCCTCAATGACACAACCGTAGTCAGGGCCGCTGAGAGACACAGCCAGGCCTGGGTCACGGCTGCTGCCGCTGGATACCCCCCCCCCCTCACTAGGGATGCAGCTGCCCCCCCCCCCACTTAGGACGCAGTCACTGGGCTCCCCACCCACACTCGGGAAACAGCCGCTGGGCCCAAGCCAGAATGCAGCCACCGCTGCTGCTCCTCACTTATTCACAGGCTGTCACAAGATCCCAGCACAGGGACTCCCCTTTGAGGTGGAAGAGCTGACATGAGGGCCCCTGCCCCCTATGTCAGTGTGTCTGTTCCTCCCCGTCATGCAAGGGAGGTCCAGTGCCACGGTCTGTCTCTCACCTGCTCCAGTGTGCTGGGACCAGTTCCCGATAGGAACAGAAGACAGACCCCGGGGCCCAGTGCCAGGCCCCCCTTGGAGGTCGGTCCAGGGAATTTTGCCCCCCTGCCTCCACTCTCAGTGGTCCTGCCCCCTGTGGCTCATCCCTTTCCTGGACCCAAACCCCCAATTTAAAAAAAAATTGAATCCCTGGTGTCTAGTGGCATCCCAACCCCTTCATGCCTTACTCTTGAAGACAGACAGGAGCAATGCCCTCTCACTCCTGCCTCCAGTGCCTGGTGGTGCCCTGCCCTGCGTGATACATCCTGGGGATGCACCGGTCAGGGCCCACTGCCATATATGGGATCCCTCATATGGCAGTAGGGACTCTCACTAGACTGCTAGGGACATGTTTTAATTGTGGGTGGACGGCACCACTAGGCTATCAGGGACGTTGTTCATGGTGAAGGGAGGGGGACGTTGGACAACTTTTTTTAATTGTCACCCTTTCGGTGTCTGAGCCAATCACAGTTGAGGCACTAACAGGAAGGGGGCATTTGTTAATGAGCTATGGATTACTGCTGCAGTTTTAACACAGCAGTAATTTGCATGCTCATTGATTGCATCCCGTGGCAATTTATTTCTGGGAACCCCATGCGTGTTCAGCAGATCTAACGTGCTGCTTTCTGCATTGGCCCTGTAGTAACCACCTGACACTACTCTGGTTTTCAAGGTCAGTTTTATTGGGTGTACATGCACATATAACCTGTCCTGAGCCAGGTACAGTTTGCAATGTTTATTCACTTTCTGGGGCCTCAGCCAGCCATCCAGGGACTAACTTGGTCGATGCTGTGATTGGCGCAGCCTTCTGTGCTAGCCTGCACCCCTTCCTGTCCCGCCTCCAAACGTGCCCTTCGGGTTGTGATGCAATCCAATCCCTGGTTGTACTGCCCTCTGCAATCCAACCCCTCTGGGGTCCCAATTTACTGAATCAGAAATCCAGCTATGTCAGCTTCTTCCAAGCTCATTCCCATCTTTGACCATACTGATCCGAGAGTGGGTGGCCGGGAGCAAGAATAGAAAAAAGACCAAGCCACCTGGGTTGCCTCTTTTAATCCCTCGTCTGCAGCCCACCTCCTTATCTCACTCACGGCCTTCTCCTTGGCTCCCGGTGCCCTGTGCCAAGTGACCACAGTCGATTCCTCCAGGAAAAGGGAAGTTCAATCCCTTTCCCCCTGGGGAGAGACAACAGCACCTGGTTACTGTTGCCTCCTGGGCACTCTGGTCAACGAGCTCCTTTGAAACTTGTGAACAGAACCTCGTTTCCTGCATCATACTACATTGACCTCTTCAGTCTGGTGACTGAAATCCTGCAGCACACAGACAAAAACAACAGCAAATAACAAAGCAAAGGTAACCTGGTCAGGATGGGGTCCAGATCTGGGGAAAGGAAAAGCATGGAAAATTTGAAGACCCCCTGATTTAATCCACTGGATCTCAGTTTGTGCTACTCTTACACAGTGCAATTTTTCTAGCAAAAAAGGTGCCGGTACTCAAATGCCAGGCCACCCTTCAGGGGTGGGGTGATCACTGAGGGACTCACTCCACAGTAGCCAGGCCCCCTGCAACCAGTCACAGAACCTATGACAAGGCAGAATTGGTGTCTTGAGCCTGAGCTCTTTCATTAAAACTTGTGGTCCGTGGGTCAATTTTAGCAGACGCTGGAAAAGGTGCCGGTACTCAGTACCCCCAAGTACCCCCTCAAAAAAAGCCCTGCTCTTACACAACATCACAGAAAGTGCATGAAACATTCAACACCTGGCCTCAGCCCAGCAGGAAATAGCAGGCCGTCCACCTTCTCCTCCCCAGCCAAGGAAAGAGAGAAAAGCTTTGCTTGCCCATGCAGTGAGGAGTCTGGAACAATCAAAGCTGCCTGCCTTGATTCTCTACCCTTGAAATAAAGAGAAGCCACAGAGGGAAGAAACCACCTGCCCACTGTTGGTGCAAGAGATAACATGGGCAGGCAGCACGCACTCTCGCCCCCCCTCCCTCATCATTATCCCGTCGCCCCACAGACGATACATGAGATAGGTTTTATCTTTGGGAAAATTTGGCCACAGCTTTATTGCAAACACATTAACAACAACACCTCTAGGAAGCACCCGAGCCTTAGGTATGATGCTGTAGATGCTCCGGCCCTCCGCCATGCTCTCCAGCTAGAGGGCCCATGTCCCCATTCAGCATTGCGGCCAGCCATGTCTCCGCCTCCAGCGTGGCCGCACCTTCATCGGATTTTGGCACGTTGCTCCAGACCAGTGTTCCACCTGCCATGTAAACCAGCGAGGTGAATAGTCTGCCAGCGGTGAGTGCCCCAGTCTCTTGCTAGAAGGTCCGATCTTCCTTCTGTCCGTTGTTCATGCACCTCCCAGTATTCCCAGGCTCGGGTGCCTCCGCTGCTGTGACAGCATTCATAATTGGCAAAGCCATGCATAACAGGTAGCAGAGGTAAGTCTATTAAGGCATATCATTGACAAATCATCTTCACAATAGACACTCAAACTTAACATGGTAAACTTGCCAACAATCCATATCCTATTGCTATAACATAACAAACTAACCGTTCCCACCCCGCATTGTTTAGTACCCCCTAACTGGTCGGGACAGTCATAATGGGTAACATGGGTACATGTATTAATGCATATAAGTGACAAATCATGTATTAATGCATATAAGTGACAAATCATATTCACAATAAAACCCAAACCTAACCTGGTACAACTCGCTAACAATCGGTACCCTATTGGTATTACATAACACACTACTATTCTCACCTCACATTGCTTATTCTAACATAACAGTAAAATTCTCCTAGTGGCCCCCCTCTGCCCGTCTTGACTACAAAACATGCTTGGGGAGGGTGTGGAGGGAAACTCATGTACCGCCCGCTTCAAAAAGACCGCTCAGACCCGCTCGGCAGCCTTTTCTCTTGTGTCTGCAGCCCACCCGCTGTGACCCCGCCCCCTTCCGGCCCCTCCGCCAATGACGCAGCGGGTCACCCGCTACGTCACCTGGGATGGCAGGGAAGCCGGAAGCAGGGGGCAATTCGGACCAGGGAGCGAGCATGCGGCAGCCGCCATGTTATGTCCAGCTGCTCTGCATTCGCTTCGCTTGCCTCTTTTAACATGGGCAGGCAGCACGCACTCTCGCCCCCCCTCCCTCATCATTATCCCGTCGCCCCACAGACGATACATGAGATAGGTTTTATCTTTGGGAAAATTTGGCCACAGCTTTATTGCAAACACATTAACAACAACACCTCTAGGAAGCACCCGAGCCTTAGGTATGATGCTGTAGATGCTCCGGCCCTCCGCCATGCTCTCCAGCTAGAGGGCCCATGTCCCCATTCAGCATTGCGGCCAGCCATGTCTCCGCCTCCAGCGTGGCCGCACCTTCATCGGATTTTGGCACGTTGCTCCAGACCAGTGTTCCACCTGCCATGTAAACCAGCGAGGTGAATAGTCTGCCAGCGGTGAGTGCCCCAGTCTCTTGCTAGAAGGTCCGATCTTCCTTCTGTCCGTTGTTCATGCACCTCCCAGTATTCCCAGGCTCGGGTGCCTCCGCCACAACACGGGGGCCTGACAACATGGCCTCCGGGTCCCCCCTTTTACCCTTTAATAATACCTCTCTAGTGCCTCCTGAAAGTCATTGATCAGAAGGTAATCGGCAGCCTCTGAGAGATGCACTCCATCCGGTAAGAAGTACCCGGGGATGAGGGGTGAAGCCCAATGATGCCATATCTTTGCACCACCGAGTTGCTCCACCCACATGCCAACCTGGCGATTGACTTTGGTGACACCTCTGGCCCATAGCCTGGAAGCGCATCCACTCCAACGTGGGATGATGTCCGACCAGAGGATGAGGGTCCCGCACATTGCAATAGAGATTTCGTGTAGATCTCGCTTCATTGTGGCAATCAAGCGGCGGCATGGGGTGTGCCCAATGTCGTTGCCCCCCAGGTGAATGAGCAATGTGCCCGGTGGTGGAGCATTATTCAGCAAACGGAGGACAGAGGGGAGAAGCTGCTGCCATCGCATGCCGGGAATTCCTATCCATGTCAGTGTAACCCCTTTCTTATCCAGCCCCAGGTGCCGGCCTGGCTTCCCATCATTCATGCGCTTGGCAGCGTTGGCGATATAGGAGTGTCCGATGATCCATACCACCCCTTGGTGCGGATGGGGACCTGCAAGAGGAAGGAGAATGGTTAACTGGGCTGTGCATGTCGTGGGGGAGGAGGTGGTCTGATATAGGTGCGGAATGCTGCTGACTTCCAGCGGCCCAGCTGCTTGATTGTCTGTGCGGAGAGACCGCACTGGAAGGCCGCAGTTGCCGCCCCTATCCGGAACGAGTGCATCCCGTAATTGTCGGGGTCCTGTCCTGCTTCAAGGAGAGCTTGCCGGAAGACGGCCGTGAACTGGAATCTTGTGAGGGGGCTGGCGTCCTGATGCATCAAGAGGGGTGTGCCTGCTGATGGTCTGGCCGATAGGTAAGCAACAAGATTGGCTAGTGGGCAGGTCGGCAGATCCGGGACACCATTGAGTGTGATGGTGTGTCCCCTGCCCATCTGGTCCGTTTTGGACCTGGCGACCCGCAGGGAGACCGAACCTTGTGCGATGGAAACATCAGCCATCTGCAGGCCACCAGTCGGCGTAGCCTTGGATTGTACCGTCAACTCGCTTAGACGCAGTGCAGCGAAGAACGCTAGAGAGAAGGCCGCCCTGAATAACGCAGTCTCATATGCATTCTTGCACACCCGTTCCAGCGCCAACCACAGGTGATGCAGTAGTTCGCACGTGACAGGCCTTCTGGTGTCTGGACGCCTCGGAGCAAACCGAGCCCATCCCTTCAAGAGCGTCCGGATCAGGAAGCTGGCCCGAGGGTTGCCCCAACCGCGCAGCTTGGAGTAGAAGGCGAAGCCAGTGATGTTCGAGGCGACCGCTGTCCTGGAGGAACCCGCTTCGAATGCCTCCGTGATGTACCGGGCCATGAGTTGATCTGGGACTGGTCCTCCTGTCCATCCCTGGCTCTGCAGGTGCTCACAGACTTGGCGAAAAGCTCGCCGGTATGTGTATAGAGTAGTCTTGGCTAACGAGCTGGTGATGAGTAGGTGCATGGAGTTGTTGCTAGCTGCCATAGTTGCTCTGGTACTGGAGTGGGCTGCTTGCTTGCTGATGGTGCCAACTGCTGGAAGAGAGAAAAGTGAAAGCGTGAAAGAGCATCAGCTATTCTGTTATCAACACCGGGTACGTGCTTTGCTCGCGCCGTCAAGTTAAGCTGCAAGCAACGTAGCACGAAGTGGCGGAGAAGCGCTGCAGTGTAGGGACAATGCGCCGTTTGCCTGTTTATGATTTCCACTACAGCTGCATTGTCTGACCAAAGGATAACACATTTATTAGCCAGGGCAGCGCCCCAGACGTTGACCGCAGCAACAATGGGGAATAGCTCAAGGAAGGTGATGTTCTTGGTGAGGCCACTGTGTGTCCACTGCAATGGCCAAGGGGCAGCGAACCAGTCTCCGTTGAAGTAAGCCCCGCACCCCACAGTCCCGGCGGCATCTGTATAGAGGTTAAGGTCTATGCTGGACGTTGGGGCTGATTGGATTAGGGCTCTCCCGTTGAAGTCTTGTAGAAAGCGCATCCAAACGATGAGGTCCTGCTTCATGGGAAGGGTTATGCGCAGATGATGGTGCTTGCGTGAAATGCCTGCAGTGGCTGCCGCAAGCCTGCGGACAAATACCCTGCCCATTGGGAGAACCCTACAGGCAAAGTTGAGGGAGCCAATGTGGGATTGCATCTGGTAAAGGGTGATCTTGGTTGAATGCAGGGTAGCAAGGATTTTTTGTGCTAACCCCTGCAGCTTGTCCTCCGGGAGTCTGGTAGTACGAGTTACCGAATCAATCTCTATTCCCAAGAAGGTGATGACTGTGCATGGCCCTGTGGTTTTGCTATCGGCTATGGGCACTCCGAATTCCCGGGCGACGGTGTAGAAGACCTCCATGAGGTCTCTGCAGGTGCTGGAGTCGCGGGGCCCGACGAAGAAGAAGTCATCCAGGTAATGGACAATTGTGCTCACGGTCGCCCGTTGGGACACCACCCAATGCAGGAAGGTGCTGAAGGCTTCGAAGAGATTGCAGGAAACTGCGCATCCCATGGGCATGCATCTGTCGAAGTAAAACTGGTTCTCATGGGCGAATCCTAACAGCGGGAAACAATCCGGGTGGACCGGCAGGAGGCGGAAAGCAGATTCGATATCGACCTTTGCCATGAGCGCCTTCGGACCCGCCTCCCGCACTAAGTCCAACGCCGCATCGAAAGACATGTACTGGACAGATGTCACTCCCTCAGGTATGGAGTCGTTCACTGATTGCCCGGGAGGGTGTGACAGGTTGTGGATGAGGCGATATTTGCCCTGCTCCTTCTTGGGGACGGCCGTGAGGGGAGAGACAAACATTCTTGGGAAAGGGGGGTGCCAAAATGGGCCCGCCACCCGGCCTGCAGATCGCTCGCCCGCTAGCTTGTCTGAAATGATGCGAGCAAGGCGGGGCCTGGGACGCTCTGGTGGTGCCGAGGGGGAGAATGGTATGTCGCCCCGGAACGGTATAGGGAACCCGTCACGGAAGCCACGCAAAAGTAATGCTGCGGCCTGCCGGTTGGGGTACCTCTCCAACCAGGGCACCATGTCATTCAGCCTGATGGGGGTGGGGGCCCTGGTGAATAGCTCAAGGTTTGTGCTGGCCTCCTTGCCTTTGCACTGGTTTTCTTGGGCAAACGGCAAGGGGGTGCGGAGCTCCGCATGTGGCACACAGGTGCTTGAATTTGCAGTCGTGGATGTTGCAGGTGCCTTTGTTGTACTTCCAACAGACCTCTCGAGAGAGCGTGGTAGGCCTCCCGTGCCTGTTCCCTGCCCCGGGTGCTTTGTGCTGGGGGGCACGCCTATGTGCATTGTGTGGTCGCGTGAGGACATTTCGCAGCCACAGGCCGCCGTCGTCTGTATCCCAAGCCATTCTAGGGTTTGCCTCCATCTTGTCCCTAAAGTGCTCGTCATACGCTAACCAGGCATAACCCTCGTGTTCACGGTAGATGGTTAAAACTGTTTCTAGGTAACAGAGCATGGGATCCATTTGGTCACGCTGCTTCCTGTACACGATGCTCATCATGCGCGCATAGGATATTACCCAGCACGCAAGATTCCGTGGGAGCTCTCTGTTGTGGTCTGGTAACAGGTCTCCCTTCTTTGCTCGTTTCTTCGCATGTCGCCTGCGTCTGCCCTCCGCCAGCTTAAAAATGTCAAAATACCTCCGGTGCATGACCTTCTTTCGGAGGGACTTGGGGACTCTCTGCCAAAGCCGCTCTGTGGGGACACCTTGGGTGAAGGCAGGCGGAGGGGCCGTGTGTAGTGCGTTGGCGGCTCCGGTAGGGGAGACATAAGAAGAAGATGAAGAAGAAGACGAGGAAGAAGAGGAGGAGGTGTCAGAAGATGATGTGGAACTGGAGCGACCAGATCGCCTACGCTTCTTACCTTTCTTCTTCCGTTTGACCTCCCGGTGCTTCCGCACTGCTGGGTAGAGGCTGTTGTCTCGGTCAGATAAGGCGTGACCCCTGGGATTTGCTCCGGGGGCCACCTGGTGGCTGCTTGATGCCTTTGCTACTTCCTGTGTCGCCTCGCGGCTTGGTGTGCACCGGGGGCCGTGTCGTACCACATGGGCATCGTCAGTCATGGGTCTGCAGTGGGGTGAAGCTGTCGGTCCCTGCTTGTCTCCCTCAGACTGGGCAGCTGTCGTTGGGAGTCCACGATGAGGTGTATGCCCGCAGGGGGCAAAGCAAGTAGGAGGTGATCTGCAATGGTCGTTCCTGTGCCAGGCTTGAAGCTCATGCCTGTTGTGCGCTGGGTGGTATCCACAGTGGTGTCGGAGGCTGCAGTATGACGGTGATCTACTCCGTCTACGACGGGAGCGGGATCGTTGGCTCCTGGGCCGTTCGGCTGGCCTGCGACTCCCTGTTGCGCTCCTGGATCTGCTGGATCTCACGACCTGACGCAGGTGGGGGGTCTGCACTCGGGGGTGCTGGTCGGTTCGCCGCGACCCATCTGAACTGCTGCTGGAGACGGACCATCTTCTGCGCCGTGTGTCCCCCGCCCGTCTGCTTGGAGATGTCAAGGCCGAATCCGTTTCCTGCATCATACTACATTGACCTCTTCAGTCTGGTGACTGAAATCCTGCAGCACACAGACAAAAACAACAGCAAATAACAAAGCAAAGGTAACCTGGTCAGGATGGGGTCCAGATCTGGGGAAAGGAAAAGCATGGAAAATTTGAAGACCCCCTGATTTAATCCACTGGATCTCAGCTTGTGCTACTCTTACACAGTGCAATTTTTCTAGCAAAAAAGGTGCCGGTACTCAAATGCCAGGCCACCCTTCAGGGGTGGGGTGATCACTGAGGGACTCACTCCACAGTAGCCAGGCCCCCTGCAACCAGTCACAGAACCTATGACAAGGCAGAATTGGTGTCTTGAGCCTGAGCTCTTTCATTAAAACTTGTGGTCCGTGGGTCAATTTTAGCAGACGCTGGAAAAGGTGCCGGTACTCAGTACCCCCAAGTACCCCCTCAAAAAAAGCCCTGCTCTTACACAACATCACAGAAAGTGCATGAAACATTCAACACCTGGCCTCAGCCCAGCAGGAAATAGCAGGCCGTCCACCTTCTCCTCCCCAGCCAAGGAAAGAGAGAAAAGCTTTGCTTGCCCATGCAGTGAGGAGTCTGGAACAATCAAAGCTGCCTGCCTTGATTCTCTACCCTTGAAATAAAGAGAAGCCACAGAGGGAAGAAACCACCTGCCCACTGTTGGTGCAAGAGAGAAGAGTCACAGAGAGCAGAGACATTCTCAGCCAGCGCTCACGCTGCATTACTTTTCACTGGGTAGGATAAGATAATCAGGGTGCTTGAAATTATAATTAATTATTAAATTGTGCAGCAGGATGGCCTGGAACAGTAAGGAAAAAGCTTCACCTTGGTAAAGATTGTGGCCCACTGGTTTAATCCTTTATAGGAGGCACTCCAGCCCTTTTGTTCACAATAGTAGGGAGTTAGTAAATGAAAGTATACTGGTGTACCAATCATAAGAAAAGGTCAGGCTCCCAAAGTTTCATTATGTTTCTGGTCACGGTTCTAACACAGCTCCCTCCCTCCCCACAGTCTCTGCTGGTATGTAATGTGCATCATTTTTAGTAACCTAAACCTGGAGCTGGAAATGTTCTACTAGCCTCTAGGTGTTCATTAAATGAGCAAGGATTGGCATGAAATGTGAATCATTCCAGTGTTACTTTTGAAAGCTATTGTGGCTGAAATAGAGGTCTGTTTCATCCAGTGGTAGAAATACCTGAGCAGTGAACATAAACTCAACAAAGAAGCTGCATTACATTACTTGGGCTTATGACACAGCCTTAGGGAAATAGAGGGCCGGTGTAATTATCAGGCAGACTACATAGTCACCCAGGGCAGCGGCTTCTGGGGGTGACGGCAAAGAACAGATGCAGCCAAAATAGGTCCTGACAGATAGACAAACTCAGAGAAGCATCAGTGCATCCTTTATCTGCAGGGGAAGGGGCAATTTTCAAACAACCCATTTGCCAAAGTAAGTGGAAATTGCTTGCATTATGAGATTTTGTTTCTGACCAATTTACAGACATTTTAGGGCGGGTCTAAAAACCCATCTTTTGCTTCCACCTTCCCTGGGTAGTAAGTGCAGCTGGGTGGGGCATAGCAGTCCGTCTGGTCCACCCTGTGTTGATATATCCTTTCATGTCTCTTCTCTGCTTTCCTATTAATTAATTTATTTATTTGTTGCATTTGTATCCCATATTTTCCCACCTAATTGCAGGCTCAGTGTGGCTTACATAGTGCAGTAGTGGCAATCGCCAATACCGGCATGAACAGATACAAAGTGAGGTTACGACAGACTAATGATCAGAATTGATAGACATATTGGGGTTCAAGGGGAAGAGTAGGTTATGTCCAATATGAACATTTATATTGTTGCGTTGCGGGGTTAGGCATTTAGGTTGAGTTGTTTGAATATGCCTTTTTGAACAGGTTAGTCTTTAGGAGTTTCCGGAAGATTAGGTGGTCGTATGTTGTTTTCACAGTGGTCGGTAGCGCGTTCCATAGTTGTGTGCTTATATAGGAGAAGATGGATGCATAGGCTTATTTAAGTCCTTTGCAGCTTGGGTGATGGAGATTTAGGTATGTTCGTCTTGATTGTGTTGTGTTTCTGGTTGGTAGGTCTATAAGGTCTGTAATGTATCCTGGGGCATTGCCATAGATGATCTTGTGAACCAGGGTGCAGATTTTGAACACAATACGTTCTTTGATTGGGAGCCAGTGTAGTTTTTCTCGTAAAGGTTTGGCGCTTTCGAATCTTGTTTTTCCGAATATAAGCCTGGCTGCTGTGTTTTGAGCGGTTTGGAGTTTCTTTATGATTTGTTCTTTACATCCTGCATAGATTCCGTTGCAGTAATCTAGATGGCTTAGTACCATGGATTGTACTAAATTGCGAAATATTTCCCTCAGGAAGAAAGGTTTCACTTTTTCTCATAATGTGTTACTTATTCAAAATAAACTCTTCTAGTTCAGACTAAATAATTGAATGAAGTTCTTTCATTTTCAGTGAGTTGTTTGAGTAGAGAGGTGTGGTAGCCGTGTTAGTCCACTTTTAAAGGTAATCAATAGAAATAAAACAAAATAAAACATGGAAAAGAAAATAAGATGATACCTTTTTTATTGGACATAACTTAATACATTTCTTGATTAGCTTTTGAAGGTTGCCCTTCTTCGTCAGATCAGAAATAAGCAAATGTTGGTAGATGACAGTATATATAAGTGAAACATCAAAGCATTTCAGTGACAGTTTAACAGGATGGGTGTGGATAGGTGAGACAGGAAGAGTCGGGTGGATGACGGACAGGGAGGTATGCATGGAGACAGGAGGGTGACAAAGCAGTACAATTTTATGGTTTATAATGGGCTAGAAAATCCAGATCTTTGTTAAGTCCTGTCTGGTGGGTGTCAAAATATTTAATCATTCTGACTTCAAAGGTATTACGTTCCTGTATTGTTTTAAAGTTCTCTTTCAGGATTCTTACCATGAAATCACTGGTACAGTGTTCTGGTTTTGTAAAGTGCTGCCCCACAGGGGTGACATCCTTATTGGTACTAGCATTTTTCATATGGTGTCTATGTAAATTAAATCTCTTCTTTAGCATCTGACTTGTTTCTCCAATGTAGCAGCCTTCGTTGCATTTTTTACACTGAATGATATATACCACATTGGAAGATGAGCACGTGAAAGATTCCTTAATGTTGAATATTTTTCCTTTGTGAATGACCGTGAGGTCCTGTGAAATGTTTTGGCATAGTTTGCAGCTGGACATATTGCAAGGATGTGTGCCATTCTTTTCTTTTTGAGTCTGTGTTGGGAGCTTACTTCTAATTAGCTCGTGTTTTAAGTTGGGTGGCTGTCGGAAGGCCAGCACTGGTGGGGATGGGAATATCTCCCATCCCCCCCCCCCCCGCCCCCCCAGTGAGTTGTTTGTAAATCGCCTTGATATCTGGCTATGAAGGGCAGCACAGCAAATGAAAATAAACACAATCCCTTCCAATAGTCTAGTTGTATACAGTTGTAGCCTTGTTCCTTAGTCTCCTTTCTATTTTGTATTATGAGATTTATGACCTTGTACTTTGGCATTCGTTTTTGGAATGAAAAGTGTTTCCTTATTGATATACCACTGCCTTCTGTTTTGCAGCTATGCTGCTGTTGCATTCAAACTCTGGCTATGAGTATGTCAGTCATGTGTCCTCTTGTCTTCTTGGAATCTATTTTTCATAGTCAAACAGCAACTTAGCAAACCAGAGTTTTCCCAGCCTGTCCTACTTCTACCAAACAGCCAGCTGGATTGGTTGTTGTGGTTGTCGGGTCTTGCTGCATCTAAGTCGAACTAACGTTCGTTCCATCCTGAAGAAAGCCACAGCACAACGGTTGAAACGTTGATTCCACTTAGTCAGATGCAGCAAGATCTGGACAACTGCAACAGTTGTAACCCCAGCCACGGAAACCTAAGAAAACGGCTAGCTGGATTGTCAGGAGATCCACAATCAGTATACTGGAGAGGAATATGTATGCATTAGAGACACATTTCTATATAATGGGTCTCCAATGCATTCAAACGTATCTTATACCTATTTTTATTTTTATTCATTGTGGATTTCCTGAAAACACAACTGACTGTGGAGTCACCGAGACAGGTCTGAAATGCCCTGCTCTATATGCTGGGCCTTCTGAAGCCAATGAGAGGTATTAAATGATGGTATCCTTAGGAATTGGGAGGGACCCTACAACCTGACCAATTGAAGGCATGCATTTTAAATATTCCCAAAGTAGCAGAAAGTGTGACGTTGAGGGAGACCTCGTACAAGTTCCTTACACGGATGTTTATCTCCCCACACAGGGAGCAGCTATGAGGAGTGATGATAGGTGCTTGAAGTGTGGCCATGCACCAGCAGATCTACGTCACATGTTTTGGAGTTGTCCAAGAATAATAGAATTTTGGAGACAACTTTGTGGTTTTGTGTCCACCCTTTGGAGAGTCATTTGGTATAGAAGATCGATGTTGTTGTTTGACAAATACCATTTTTCACAGTCTCCCCCCCAAGGGCTGAAGACCTTTCTTAGGAAAGCAGTTATAATAGGGAAGAAAACTATCCTGCATTCATGGATCACTCCTGACGGCCCGGCTCTTTCCCAGTGGCGATCTAGGATGATTTTTCTCTGTTCAATGGAACATAGAGAGGTGGGCGACCTAGCCTCTTGCAGAGGAGATGAGTTTTGTCGCATGTGGTCTCCCTTTTGTGACTCCCTGAGGGCGGTGGCACGCAGCAGAATACTAAATTATTAGCAGTAAATGGGCAGATAATGGGGTGGTACTGGGAGGGGTGGGGTGGAGGGGGGATGATTATGTTTTGGAGGGGGCTTGCTTATTGTTGTTATACACTATCGGGGATATTTGAATTTATTCGGTGGTAACTGTTGGAGTAAGTTTGTATTAATGTTCATGTTTACCCATTTGTGATTGACATATAGCAGATATCTATATTGTTTCTAAGCATGATTGTGTAAATTAAGATAGTGTACACTATTAGATATGGAGTGGAAAAGAAAATGGGGATTGAGGGGGGGGGGGGTTATAGTAAAAAGTTATGATGCAGATGGAGTTGCTTGTTTATTTAGTTACATTTATACCCCACGCTTTCCCACTCATGGCAGGCTCAATGCGGCAGGCAATGGAGGGTTAAGTGACTTGCCCAGAGTCACAAGGAGCTGCCTGTGCCGGGAATCAAACTCAGTTCCTTAGTTACCCAGGACCAAAGTCCACCACCCTAACCACTAGGCCACTCCTCCACTGTTGCTACTATTTGAGATTCTACATGGAATGTTGCTATTCCAACATTCCATGTAGAAGTTGGCCCTTGCAGATCACCAATGTGGCCGCGCAGGCTTCTGCTTCTGTGAGTCTGACGTCCTGCATGTACGTGCAGGACGTCAGACTCACAGAAACAGAAGCCTGCGCAGCCTTCTACATGGAATGTTGCTAGTGGAATAGCAACATTCCATGTAGACTCTCCAATAGTAGCAACATTCCATGTAGAATCTCCAATAGTATCTATTTTATTTTTGTTACATTTGTACCCTGCGCTTTCCCACTCATGGCAGGCTCAATGCGGCAGGCAATGGAGGGTTAAGTGACTTGCCCAGAGTCACAAGGAGCTGCCTGTGCCGGGAATCAAACTCAGTTCCTCAGGACCAAAGTCCACCACCCTAACCACTAGGCCACTCCTCCATGTATTGTATTTATATTTATCTTCATCAATAAAATGATTTAAACATAAATGATGGTATCCTTAATTTGGTGGCTAACAAGTCCAATAATGTTTTTAAAATACTCTCCCCTTCTCCCCCCACCCCCACCCCCACACACACAGTCTGACTTCAGATCTCACAAGTGACCTGAGTGGTGCAAAACTGTGTTCAACTATAAGTGGGAGTGATTGACAGAAAAATAAGAGAGAGAATACAAATAAGCAGGTAGAAAGATAAGTCAGACCAACTTTTTTTTTTATAGCTCTATAACAAAATAAATACTTCAGTTCTTATTTGCCAAGAATACTGAAACTTTGCTGAAATCCATATTTACACACTTCTGATAACATGAGGCTCCAAGTGTAAGGTCACGGAAAAGTGTTCTCTGTAACAAAAGTATTCATACAACACATAACATATTGTTACAGGAATATATATTGGATTAAATAAATAATAGAAACATAGTAAGGCTGCCCAGAAGGGGCCTGGGGTATGAGCAATGGGACATCTCGTGGTTTTCCTTTATTTATGTAAAAGGTTTTATATACCAGTTTACTGATTAACCTTCTTTCAGAGAAGAGCGCAACAAATCAGAAAGGCATCACGTTAAAACAATCTCATCCCAGATCTAGGGTGAAATTCTGAATGGTGGTGATGGCGCTGGTGCCACCTTAATTCCAAGCCATCGGAATATTTTAGGCCAGCCCTTCTTCATCGCTAAGGACACCACCAGACAGGGAAGAGACTGAGGCCCAGATGCATTAAAGACATTGGTAATTCCCGTTCCCTACCGATTCCATAGCGAATCGGTAGGGAACGGGAATGCATCAACGATAGGGAATGCAAATGAGCTACTCGTTGTAGCTCACTTGCATTCTCTAGTCCTTCGGTACCTGAGTCGGAGAATCGGGATGTCCCTTTAGATTAGGCTCCTCTTCCTGGTCTCTTCAGCCAATCAAAACGGGCTTAGCTGGCTGTTGTCAGCGAAACGCGCTCTGATTGGCTGAAGAGACCAGGAAGAGGAGCCTAATCTAAAGAGACGTCCCGATTCTCCAGCAACCAGGAAAATAGAAAAATTTCGCTGTGGAGGGGTAAGTGGCGCGGCGAAGACTAAATAGAAGGGGGGGAAAAAAAAACAAGCGCCGGCAGAGCAAAAAAAAAAAAGGCGAAAAAAAAAGATGTCTCTCAGAAGCGCAGGGAGAGTACGTCCTTAAAGGACGCCCCTCACATGCGATCCCTGCTTTTTTTTTTTCTTTTTTACCTTTTTTGGGGGCCCTTTTCCTTTCCGATTCCCTCACAGGAGCCCTAACAAGAGGTCAGACATCTCGTTAGGGTTCCTACGGTAAGGGAATCGGAAAAAAAAACGGTAGTGCATCTCGTTATAATGGGCTGCAACGGTAGTGCAGCTCATTATAATAGCTTTTCAATCATTTGCATTCCATTTTCGTTGCCTGCTACCGTGGCAGGGAAAATGCCCTTAGTGCATGCCCGGGGTGCACTACTTGCGTTTTAAACTGGCTGGAACCAGTTTAAAACGCAAGTTGTGGGCTCGTTAGGTTTTGTGCATCTGGGCCTAAGGCAGTTCTTGGTTTACCCTGTCATATTTAAGGCCATTTTGTTTCAATTTGTCAAGGAACAGCAGGATTACAGTACGTACCATAGATGGAAAAGTAGCCAAAACGTAGCACTGCTGCACATATACAATCTCCCCCAAATTCGATATATGGCACCTTAATTTGTGCACGCTAATTTGGCTGCATGACCAAATTGTTCATGCAACTTAATTAACAAGTTAATCAGCGCCGATAATTGGTATTTAACAACCAATTAGCGACACTAATTGGCTTTAATTAGAATGTACACGCACAACTTTCTAGGCGTATTGTACAATGCAGTGCACGTAAATTTTAATGCATGCAGTTGAAAAGGGGGTGTGGCTATGGGTGTGGAATGGGCGGGTTGTGGGTGTTTCAAAAAACGGTGCGCACTATTATGGAATACACCCGATTCACGTTTAACTTAGACGCGGGTATTTAGGCCTGGTTTTAGGTGGCCTAAATGGGTGCACCTAAATTTTAGTCACAAGAACAGCACATGCACGTATTCTATAGGCGCAATTTTTAGAATCACGCTAACCACATGATTTTTCCATGCCGATGTTTAAGGCGCCATTTATAGAATTTGGCTCTCTAAGTGCTATTCCATAAGGATGCATGTAAATGCAAGGAAGGCATACATGTCTCCCAGTTGCGTGTGCAACTTATAGAGTTATATTGCAACTTACAGTGTGCAACTTATATATATTACCTGCATCCTGCATTTAGCTACACTCAGTAATAGAAATATTAAAAAAAAAAAAGTACCAAGGGCCTTTTAAGGATGGGATAGTCAAGAGTCCTTTATTAGACCCGACATGGGCAGTGTTTCGGCATCAAATGCCTGCATCAGGGGTCAGTGAAATCAGTCTATTAAAACAATGAGCTGTAAACACATATAATCAGTAAACTGAGGCTGATTAGAGTTGTCACTTTAACAGAGAGCAAAAGTGCATCATAGCACACCGGTGTCCCTCTTTCATTTATTTATTTATTTATTTTGCTGCATTTGTATATGAGTCTGGCTGCGGTGTTCTGAGCAGTCTGGAGTTTCTTAATGGTTTGCGCTTTGCATTCTGCGTAAATGGAATTGCAATAGTCCAGATGGCTCAGTACCAATGATTGCACCAGCTTGCGGAATACCTCCTTTGGGAAAAAAGATTTCACTCTTCTAAGGCTCCACATTGCATGAAACATTTTCTTTGTAACATTTTTCACATGGCAATCTAGGGTAAGATTTCGGTCAATAGTAACACCCAGGAGTTTCAGGGTATCCGCAACAGGAAGAGTGTGGCTTGGTGTATTTATATTGGTATAATTGGTCTTGTTATACTGCGACAAGAGGATAAGACATTGCGTCTTTTCTGCGTTAAGCTTAAGCTAGAATCCATCCGCCCATGAGTTCA